>NC_068307.1:27147581-27447581 GCF_025860055.1 Xyrauchen texanus
AAAAAAAAGAAGTGAATTGTAAATTATATTCACCCTTTGCTATATTGAAAGCACTACAACTAAACATTATATGAAGGTTTCACCTTGTGAATTTCATCGTTGTTTTGAAAATGTACAATAATTTAAAATCAGATGATTGCGACATGCTCCAAAAAAGTTGAGACAGGGGCAATTAGAAATGTATGACTATTAGCAATTTGACAAGTTGAAATAACAAGGCGATGCGAAACAGATGTTAAAAAGGTGAGGCAATTGTGTCATAATACTGTATACTGTATAAGAAGCCTCAAAAACAGCCTAGTCCTTCAAGAGCAAGGATCGTTCAAGACTTGTCAATGCCAGCAGATGCTTAAGAAAATAATCCAGCACTTTGAGAACAATGTTCCCAAAGACAAATTGGAAGGATTTTGGGCATTTCACCCTCTTCAGTGTACAATATAGTTAAAAGATTCAAGGAATCTGGTCAAATCTCGGTAAAGGGCAAGACGAAAACCACTTCTGAATGCACGTGATCACTGATCCCACTGTCTGAAAAAACATCACTCATCTGTAATTGATATAATGAATGTTGGCTCTGGATAACTTTAGTAAACCTTTGTTAGTCAACAACACTCGCCGTTTCATCCACAGATTTTTACTATGACTTAACTATGTAAAGCACAAGCCCTACATCAACACTGTCTAGAAGCGCTGCCAAATTATCTGGGCTGAAGATAATTAGTTTTTTGGCCTGAAGAGTTCACATTTCAAAAAGTTTTTGAAAAACAAAGCTGTTGTGTTATATCCGGGCCAAAGAGAAAAAGGGCCATCCAAGCTGTTAATAGCGTCAGGCCCAAAGGTCAGTGTCTGTATGGGCAAGGGTTGTGTCAGTGCATATGGCATGGGTAACTCGTACCTCTATGAGAACACCATGAATGCAGACAGATATGTAACAATTTTGGAGCAACATATACTGCCATCCAGCAATGTCTTTTCCATGGACATCCCTGCATTTTACAGCAGGACAACTTCAACATTTACTGCCCAGATTTCAAGTGAATGGCTGTGTAAGCAGAGAAAGTGGGTGCTAGAGTGGCCTGCATTCAGTCCTGACCTGTCTCCAATTGAGAATGTTTGTCAGCATTATGAAGTACACCACAAGGCAACGAAAACCCCGTACAATTGTGCAGCTACAGACATACATAATGGATGAATGGGGGAAAATTCCACTTTCTAAACTTAACAAACTCGTGTCTTCAGTGCCCAAATGCACAATACGTGTTATTATAATAAATGGTGATGTTTCACTCCACATTTTAATGTGTCTTTTGTTCTTTTTAGTCCAAATTGTCTCGCTGCTTATAATATATGACCGTCAAATGCTTTTAGATCTCTGGGTTTTTGCAGATGATAGGCCTAAACAAGTTCAGAGAGGCCAACAATACTCTCCTCCTCCCTTTCTGGCATCTCTACCTGCATGTCTGCGCCACCCTCCATTTTTTATTATTTTTTTTACTCTCTACCTGGGAAAAGACACCGCAAAAGATGGGGAAGTCGGGGAGGTGCTGCCGTTAAGCTTGAGCTCTTGGTGTTAATAAACAAGGAGGTCCATCCTTGTTTGGTATTTCCTACTCGTGATGTGGATTATAAATGTTTCGTCATCTGGTGTTCATCAGATCCTGCACGCTCTTGGAATATACCAATTGTTCTGCCTACATTTGATCAGCGGCCCCGGCACCGCTTGCCTCGTCTCCGCTGTGGCGGTGTGTGTGCGTGCCTTCTCTGCCCACTGTACCGGACCTCACAGTCGACTGATGTCCCGGTGCAGGTAAGGGTGGCTTTGGTCCTGAGATCAATAGTAAATAAAACGTATATTCTCAATGACTCCACTTCACGTGCCTTAATCTTCCTACTGAAACTGAAACGTGGCTTACTACTGGGGATTTGAGCCTTTTTTCGGAACTACTACCTGCTAACTGCAAATTTTTCAATTCCCCGTGAGCTGCGAGATGGGGTGGAGGGCTGACCTCGTGCCGGCTTTTTTTTTATTAGTTACAACTCCTGATTCTGGGCTCTGTCAGTCCCTTGGTGATTGCACTGGTATATCGACCCCCCAAACCTCACAAAGACTTTCTCACTGAATTTTCTGAAAGTCTTTGTGAGGTTTGGCATTTTGTCTAAGTGGCATTTTGCCTAAGTTTGATCTAGTTCTTGCAGATTTTAATGTGCATGTGTGTTGCCCATCCAACTCTCTGGCGAAAGATTTCATTAGGCTTATTGACTCCTTTGATTTAGTCCAACTGATGAAAATATGCAGGGTCATACACTCAATCTCGTGTTGGCTCATGGTTTCTATGTGTTGGACATTTGAGTTGGGTGATTACAGCTTCTCAGATCATAAACCTGCATTATTTACTGTTTCTTTGTCATCTCCTGCTGTCAAATCCTACAAACCTGCCTGCCTAACTCAGAGACTGTCCTCTTCCACCAGTGCTACTTTCTCTTCAATGTTTAAGTCTTCTCAGTCCTTGCTCTCATTTCCAAATCATCAAAGTGCAGAAGAGATTCAGGGTTTTGGACTCGGTAGCTCCTCTAAGGCCTAAACTCCATAAATCTAAGTATATGCCTTGGTTAAATTATACCATTCGTGCACTTAGACAGGCTTGTAAAAGGGCTGAAAGAAGATGGAAGAAAGACAAGCTCCAGATCTCATATGAAATGCTAAATGACTCCCTATCTCAGTATCAGAAAGCAGTCTGATTGGCTAAGTCTATGAACTTATCTGATCTTATTGATAAAAATTGTCCCAGACCTAGAACTCTTTTCAACTCTTTAAATGCTGCTGCTAAACCGCCTATCTGTAATTATCCTTCTGAGTCTACAGATATGTGTGAAAGCTTCTGACAATTCTTTGTTGATAAGAAAAGGAAAATTAGACAAAATATTAGTCCAACACCTATGATCCTGCTGTGTTCAAATTGAATTGGTATTTTTAGTCATTTCAATGCGGTATCCATTCCATTTTTACAGGAGACTGTTAAACAACTTAAGCCTACAGGTTCTTCATGCGATGTCATCCCCCCACGTTCAAGTTTTTGATGTGGTTGGGCCCACTCTTCTGGTTTTTATCAATAGGTGCCTGGAATCGGGAATTGTACCTGACGGTTTGAAACATGCTCCTGTTAAACCCCTTTTAAAAAATCAGAATCTGGTTCCTACAATATTATCTAATTATAGGCCATCTCAAATATTTCATTTTTATCCAAAATTCTGGGGAAAGGGTCTTCGAAATATTTCAATCAGGTTTTAGAAAATAGTATTCGACTGAGACAGCACTTGTAGCCACTGATTTTGGTGACTCGGTTGTCCTGGTTCTTTTAGATTTAAGTGCTGCATTCGATACAGTTGATCATTTTATCCTTCTTTCTCAGTTAGAGCATGTTGTGGGCATTAGAGGGACTGCCCTTAGTTGGTTCCAATCATATCTTAAAAATAGAAGTTTTACTGTAAACAAAGGAAAATTCCACTCAAGTGTTGCTCCCCTGACTTGTGGGGTCCCCCAAGGCTCTGTTTTGGCCCCCATACTGTTTTCTCTTTATATGCTTCCCTTAGAATCAATTTGTAAAAAACATGGCTTGAATTATCTGCTATGCGGATGATACACAAATGTATCTGCCCCGGAAGCATAAAAACAGCTTAGACTCTCTCGTTGCCTTTCTGTTTGATGTTAAGGCCTGGATGTCTTTAAGTTTCTTAAATTTTTATGAAAGTAAAACTGAAATTATTGGGTTTTGGCTCATCAGAAGCCCTTAAAACTTCTCATTTAAACTTCTGTTAAAACTTGTATGAAAAATGTGGGTATCTTTTTTGAAAGTGCTGATGGACCACACCACTTTCGGTTTTGTTGAGGGATGAGGAGGTCGCTAACATGGCAGGAGACAAGGCAGATTGTAGGAGAACTCCTCATTTGTACAGGTGGCAAACAGAGTCTTGAGATGTTTATTCCAACCAATAGCATGATATTACTATATATACAGTATAAAAAATTATAATATAATGAAACATCAAGGCCTTTCTGTGGGCCCCCCTCTATTGAAGGCCCCTGATACTCAGGCCCACCATTACCGAATCCTCTGCTCGCAACTGCGAGGTGATAGCTTTGCTAGTTTTTAAATCAAGTGCCATTTCAGCAGAGAAATTGTTTAACTGATTATGAATTGGCGTAGCATTGACAAAAACTACACTGCTACATCATGCTGTGTACCTGGAATTTATTGTTGCCAGTTTTGAATCAGACCTAAAGAGGTCCGTTTCACAAATGAATCACTCTTTTAAATCTGTTCTTTACAATGAATTGTGATTGCGTCTGTGTCTGGTCAACACTCCTGTCTTGGTGAGAAAATGGAAACTATGTAGAATTGGTCCATCCAGATGCATACAAAATTTTCTTAAACAATCATTAATGTTAATGAATGAAAACTGATTAATCATTAACAATAACAATAATAAACTGTAAGTGTTGAACAGCTTGAAACTCAAAAAATACAAGGCACATACTTTTCTTCAGTCAATGATTCACTTCTAAAAAGTTTGATTTTTGACTGATCAAGCATTCTAAATCAAACTTTAAAACAACCTTGCATCAGAGAAAAATTATATACTGTAAAAGGATATGTGAAATCATGAAACAGCCACCAAAGTAGGCCTATTTGCATGAAGCCTTATGTTTAAATATATACTAATAAATACACTTAGAAATATATAAATAAATAAATACACTTATAAATGTGTGTATTGGTATTTTCCCTTTTAATATATTTTATTTCAGTGCATTTTTAATACATTCAAGCTGTGTTTTAATACATTTACTTTTAAATTATTACTGTTAATAATAACATGTAAAGAACATACAGATTTGAGTTCATTAAAACTTTACGATGTGGGGCCTGGGTAGCTCAGTGTGTAAATACAGTGAATACCACCCCTGGAGTCATAATTTCAAATCCAGAGCATGCTGAGTGACTCCAGCCTGGTCTCCTAAGTAACCAAATTGGCCCGGTTGCTAGGGAGGGCAGAGTTACATGGGGTAACCTCCTTGTGGTTGCTATAATGTGGTTTTCGCTCTCAGTGGGGCATGTGGTGAGTTGTGCTTGGATTCTGTTTTTTTTTTTTTTATACGGCTTCTGTTTGTGACTTGTCTTCATATGCTTCATATGTTGTCTTGACTCCACGCTCATTGTTTGCTTTGTTAGTAATTCCTTTCAGGGCCAGAGTGGGATTCAGCCTGGGAATTTTATGTCCAAGTCAGCCCCATACATGGAAGCATATTTTGCTCCAAAATGTTTAAAATATCTTTCCGCATTCATTTTGCCCTCAGATATGTGCAAGTAACCTATGAAATGGGCACTGACATACCCCCCATACCATGACAGACACTGGCTTTTGGACCTGACTGTGACGAAACTGGACGAGATGGATTCAGTTGCAGAAAACAGGTTTAATCACAGACTGGTAATAGTACAGAGGGCAAATCCAGAAGAGCATAGTTGAGACGAGAGCAAAGTCAAAGCCAGGAGATAAGTATACAAAAGCAAAGCACGAGAACAAACAAACAGGTAGACTAAGCGAAACACTGGCGTTAGCAAAGCAAAGAGAGTAATAAGCAATAACCAACAAAGCTAAAGTGAACTGGCAGGGTATAAATAGAGAATACAAACAGTACAGGTGAAACTAATTCTCGGGTGATTGGGAACGAGTGTGAGAGCTGGAAGGGGCGGGGTGGATACGGGAACTGGAGTTCGTGACAGTACTCCCCCCTCTACTGCGTACGGCTCTGGACGACCGCGCTTGGTTACGAGGAACGCGCCTTCTGGGAAGCAGTGTGGGACGATAGGGCTGCTGGAGATGGAAATCAGTCTTTAGTGTTTGGTCCAAAACATCCCTTGAAGGCACCCAAGACTGCTCCTCTGGTCCGTAGCCCTCCCAGTCTACCAGGTACTGCAACCGGCCACCACGACATCTGGAGTCTAACAAGGCCCGGACAACATAGTCGGGCTGACCTCCAATATCGAGTGGTGGAGAGGGTGTCTGAGAGGCTGCAGGCGAAAACATGGGACTGTAGAAGACTGGCTGGGGCCAGATAAGACGGATGTCCTGGGTCGCTAACCACACTCGCTAGCCTGGATGGAAAGTAGGTGTTGGTCTGCATTGGCGGTCTGCCTAACCCCATGGCCACCACCATTGTGTCCTTGAGCAAGGCACTTAACTCCAGGTTGTTCCGAGGGGATTGTCCCTGTAATAAGCGTCTGCCAAATGCATAAATGTAAATGTAGACTTCTGGGTTCGAGTGGAGTGTTGTAGATGGTCATGGGTAGCTCTTCAGACTTGAGTGCACTTCTGGACCCAGGTATCTACTGCAGGAACATCACTCGAAGCAGTCTCCCACGGGAAAAGTGGCGGCTGATAACCCAGGACGCATTGAAATGGGGTGAGCCGGGTCGAAGAACTGACTAGGCTGTTTTGGGCATACTCTGCCCAGGGGAGGTAAGTGTGCCAGTTACCTTGGTTCTGAGAACAATAGGCTCTCAGATATCTTCCTATATCTTGATTCAGGCATTCAGTTTGACCATTTGTTTGCGGGTGGTATCCAGAGGAGAACTTAAGTTGAATGCCTAGTCTGTCACTAAAAGCTCGCCAAAATCTAGACGTGAATTGGGTTCCTCTGTCTGACGTAATTTCCTCGGGGATGCCAAAATTCCGGAACTCGTGATTGATCATGAGGTCAGCTAGCTGGGTAGCATTGGGTAGTCCGGGTAAAGAGATCAAGTGGCACATCTTGGAGAACCTGTCTATGACCACCAGGATTTCCGTGCACTCGTCAGATGGTGGTAAGTCGGTGATAAAGTCTATGGCTATATGTGACCACGGCCGATCGGGTATGGGCAACGGTTGGAGGAGTCCAGCGGGTAGGGTGCGAGGATTCTTGGACTGGGCACAGACGGGACAGGAAAGGATAAAGTCATGGACATCGTCCTTCAGTGAGGGCCACCAAAACTTCATTTCACACAACCATTAACACCTCCTGCAACCCCCCTCCTCCCCCCTCCTGCTACACTACCTGCACTCAAGATCTGTGAGGACGATGTGTGCCGTGTCTTTCAGAAGCAAAGGTCAAGGAAGGCTCCAGGACCAGATGGCATCTCACCAGCTTGCCTTCGTTCCTGTGCTAACCAACTGGCCCCCATCTTCACTCAGATCTTCAATAGATCACTGGAGCAGTGTGAAGTCCCATGCTGCTTCAAACGCTCAGTTATTATCCCCATCCCTAAGAAACCTAAAATCACAGGACTTAATGACTACAGACCTGTCGCCCTGACATCTGTGGTCATGAAGTCATTTGAGAGACTGGTGTTGGCCCACCTGAAGGACATCACTGGACCCTTTCTGGACCCCCTTCAATTTTCTTATCGAGCAAACAGGTCTGTGGATGATGCAGTCAACATGGGTTTGCATCATATCCTGCAACATCTGGACAGACCGGGGACATACGTAAGGATCCTTTTTGTGGACTTCAGCTCGGCTTTCAACACAATCATACCAGATATACTCTGGACTAAGTTAAACCAACTCCCTGTTCCCACCTCTACCTGTCAGTGGATTACCAGCTTTCTGACGGACAGGCAGCTGCTTGTGAGGCAGGGAAAATTCACTTCCACCACCTGTACCATCAGCACTGGTGCCCCCCAGGGATGTGTGCTCTCCCCACTACTCTTCTCCCTGTACACCAATGACTGCACCACCAAGGACCCCTCTGTCAGGCTCCTGAAGTGTGCAGACGACACCACTGTCATCGGCCTCATCCGAGATGATGATGAGTCTGCATATAGAAAGGAGGTTGAACGGCTAGCTTTCTGGTGCAGTCAAAACAACCTGGAGCTGAACACGCTCAAAACAGTGGAGATGATTGTGGACTTTAGGAGGAACACCCCAACTTTGTCCCCCCTCACCATTCTAAACAGCACTGTGGCAGCAGTGGAGTCATTCAGGTTCCTGGGCACTACCATCTCACAGGACCTGAAGTGGGAGATACACATCGACTCCATTGTGAAAAAGGCCCAGCAGAGGTTGTACTTCTTTCGCCAGCTGAGGAAGTTCAACCTGCCACCAGTGCTGCTGAAACAGTTCTACTCAGCAGTCATTGAGTCTGTCCTCTGCACTTCAATAACTGTCTGGTTTGGTGCAGCTATGAAATCAGACATCAGAAGACTACAAAGGACAGTTCGGTCTGCTGAGAGGATTATTGGTTGCCCCCTGCCCCCCCCTTCAAGAACTATACACTTCCAGAGTGAGGAAAAAGGCTGGTAAAATCACTCTGGACACCACTCACCCAGCCCACTACCTTTTTGAACTGTTGCCTTCTGGCCGGCGCTTCAGAGCTCTGAACACCAGAACCGTCAGACACAGGAACAGTTTTTCCCTCAGGCCATCCATCTAATGAACAATTAAATTGCCCCACTGAGCAATAATTATGTGCAATACACAGTTTAATTTTAATTTAAATTTATATTATCCAACATATCCACTTCTGCCAGTACTTACATTGCTCTGTACATAATATACAGTTTTTTGTTCTTTATATAACAGATTGTATTAGATTTGCACTACGTGTGTGTATGTGGGTATGTATGAAGGTGAGTGTATGTACGAATATGTATAATTATTTATTTTGTGTTCTTTTTTGTACTTAATTACCTATGTCTTGCTGCTGTTTTTGGTATTGTTTGTATTGTTGTTGACTGGAAGCTCCTGTCACCTAGACAAATTCCTTGTATGTGTAAGCATACTTGGCAATAAAGCTGATTCTGATTCTGATTCTGAAAAGTCAAAACGAGTGAAGAACATAGCCCATCTGGCCTGTCTGGGGTTTAACAGTTCTAGAGGTGGGGGATGAGACGAGTCGGAAACTACAGGTCGTTCATGGTCACCAGAAGAATTTCTGAACGTCCAATCTCGTAGTAGGTTATCCACTGTGATGGAGAGTTGGATATAATTTTCCAACGTCAATGATTCTCCCCAGCAGGCTAGCTCCATCTGTAATTGAGGTCTCAAACCCAGGCTATAGACAGTCAAAAGAGTGGGGTCGCTCCACCCGCTACCCGCGGCAAGGGTACGGAAATCAAGGGCATAATCGGCTGCGGTACGCAACCCCTGTTTCATAAATACGAGGCGGCTGCCTACATCTCTCCTGGCTGCAGGATGATCAAATACAATGGCAATCTGGTTAAAAAATTGATCATAGGAAGCAAGAATAGGGCTATTAGCCATCCACAGCGCTGTGGCCCATTGTCTCTCTCTGCCGGTAAGTAGTGAAATCATGAAGTGAACCCTATCACTGTCGGAGCGCAAATGGATGGTGATATTTTAAGTAAAAACTGCACTGCATCAGAAAGCCCTGGCAATTGTCAGAAGACCCATCAAATCTCTCGGGAGGTTGAAGACTAGCTGCGCTCGGCAGTGTGTTGAGAGTATCAGCGGGTTCAGGGATAGGTACAGGTGGAACTGGATTTAATAGATCTGATAGAACACGTACCGTTTGTAGTGTTTCTTGGATCTGCTGTCTCTGGGTGGTCAACGCTTGTTCATGTCTCCCAACAGTAGATCCTTGAGATGAAATCGCCGCACAAATCTGTTCTAAAGAGCCTTGAAGGTTTTCTGCTGAATCCATGATGTGTGGTTGGTTATTCTGTGACGAAACTGGACAAGATGGATTCAGTTGCAGAAAACAGGTTTAATCATAGACTGATAAGAGTACAGAGGGCAAATCCAGAGGAGCGTAGTTGAGACAAGAGCAAAGGCAAAGCCAGGAGATAAGTATACAAAAGCAAAGCATGAGGACAAACAAACAGTTGGACTAAGCGAAACACTGGCGTTAGCAAAGCAAAGAGAGTAACAAGCAATAACCAACAAAGCTAAAGTGAAAGGGCAGGGTATAAATAGAGAATACAAACAGTACAGGTGAAACTAATACTCAGGTGATTGGGAACGAGTGTGAGAGCTGGAAGGGGCGGGGTGGATACGGGAACTGGAGTTTGTGACACTGACACTGATAACAGCTTGGATGGTCCTTTTTCTCTTTGTCTTAAAGAAACGATGGCTGTTTTTTCAAAAAACTATTTGAAATGTGGACTCCTTGGACCACAAAAACACAATTTCACCATTCTACTTTCCATCTCAGATGACATCAAGGTGAGCCCAAAGATGTCATTGACATGGACAGTGGATACTTCTTCACAGTGTTAATGGAATGTTTCTGCTTTGCATAGTAAAGCCTTAACTTGCATCTGTGGATGCGGCGGCAAATGGTGTTGACTACAAAGGTTGACCGAAGTATTCCCAAGCCCATATCTATTACTGTCACAAGCCACTATTTAAGACAGTGATGTCTTAGGGATTGGAGATCAAGCACATTCAGAAGTGGTTTTTGGCCTTGCCCCCTATGCACTAATATTTGACAGGATTCCTTGAACCTTATAAATATATTGTGCACTAAAGTGGGTGAAATGACCAAAATCCTTCCAATTTGTAATTATGGAACATTTTTCTGTCATCAGAACAATGATCATTATCGATCTGTTGGCAAACTGGCAAGGCTCAACCCATCCTTTTGAAGGACTAGGCTTTTTTGGATCTTAAAAAAACCATTTTCCTGTTTAACATTACCTGTTTCACATCACCTTGTAATTTCAATCAGATTGCTATTAGTCCTTAATAGAGCACAACAGTCTGGTTTTGGAAGTAAAAATCCCATTCATTTTTGTGTCTCTTAACCCTTAAACAAATTATCTATTTGTACATATCGGAATATTTGACATTAAACTTAAAATATTTTGTTTCTATACTTATAATCAACAACGTAAAGATAAATAGTTTTATGTATTCCCATTGTTTTTTATTCAATGATATTATTTGCAATGCTTCATGGGATTGTATTCCAACCCTTGTGAAATACAGTTAGTAAACAGTCTTGTACCATTGTCTTTTTTTCCAATTTTCGAATACATTTTTGCTTCAAAACAAAGTTTGTGATGTTGTGATTTACCTCGGAGCTGGTTGGTTTGGTTTATGGCTTACAGCTCTTTTAAGATGGATTTTATGAGAAGTCTATGGAAAAAAGAATGGGGTAAATACTTTCGGAACCCAGGTGACACTGTTGCGCCCTATTGCCCCAGTCTCAACTTTTTTGAAATGCATCACAGGACTCAAAATGCAAAAAAAAACTTATATCTTCAAAAAGCAATGCAGTTGATTAGGTTGATTAGTACCTTCTCTTTATACTGTTTTTGTTTGAATACAAGTCAAAGTGCATTTCAAATCACTCATTGCATTTAACATGCATTAAGTCTCACTCATTGTTTTGATCACTAAGATTACTGGCTATGGGCACTTTTTTTGTATGCTTCTATGATGACAGAACCATTACAATTTTTTTACATGAGTGTAGAGTGGAGGAGGGCGGGGCCAGGCAGGAAAAACTCAGCCTGATCAGCCTGATGTGGGTGCGCGAGGGATAAAGGCGGCCGGTGACGACAGTTCGGGAGAGAGAATCACAGAGCAGCTGCCTCCCAAGAATCCTCCCAATGCCTGCTCTGGTATGCCTTGATGGGAGCTCCCCTCGGCACAGACATGCTGGCACACAGCTGGCCCAAAGTGCTGCGCAATTATGCATTCGCCCCAGTGAGGCTACTTGCACAGGTTTTGTGCCAGGTCAGGGAAGACGAGGAGCAGGTCACCCTCGTGGCTGCGTACTGGCCCACTCAGACCTGGTTCTCAGACTTCACACTCCTCGTGAAACCTAACCACTGGCAAGTTCCCCTTTCTCAGGGATGGGGCACCCTCTGGCACCTATGTCCAGACCTCTGGAATCTCCATGTCTGGTCCCTGGACGGACCTAACTGGTCTACTGCCCGCTGTGGTTAACACGGTCACTCAGGCCAGAGCCCCTTCTACAGGGCTGCTCTACTCCCTAAATGGCGTATCTTCACTAAGTGGTGTTCTTCCCGGGATGAAGCAGTCAGGTCAGTGCTTGACTTCCTGCAAGAGAAGCTGGATGGACAGCTGTCCCCCTCCACTCTCAAGGTCTATGTAGCTGCCATAGCAGCACACAACAACGTGGTTCAAGGTAAGTCCCTCGGTAAGCACAACCTGATAATCAGGTTCCAGAGAGGTGCCAGGAGGCTGAATCCTCCTAGACCTCGCCTCTTTCCCTCATGGGACCTCTCCATGGTCCTCTCGGATCTAAGGAGAGCCCCCTTCGGGCCCCTCTAGTCAGTTAAGTTAAAGGCTGTCTCTCTGAAGACTGCCTTACTGACTGCGCTCACTTCCATCAAGAGGGTCAGGGAACTGAAAGCGTTCTTTGTCAGCCAAGAGTGCCTAGAATTCGGTCCGGAAGACTCGCACGTGATCCTGAGACCCCGACCGGGCTACATGCCCAAGGTTCCCACGACTCCTTTTAGGGATCAAGAGGTAAGCCTACAAGTGCTGCCTCCTCTTGGAGGCAGACCAAGCTTTATCGTTGCTGTGTCCGATGCACGTTTTGCGCATCTATTTGGATTGCACGCAGAGCTTTAGATGCTCTGAACAGCTCTTTGTCTCCTTTGGTGGACAGCGGAAAGGGAACTCTGTCTCCAAACAGAGGCTTGCCCACTGGATGCCATAGCATTGGCCTACCAGGTCCAGTCAATGCCCGCCCCCTTGCGGGTTTGAGCACACTCCACGAGGAGTGTGGTATCCTCGTGGGCACTGGCCAACGGCCCCTCTCTAGCAGACATATGTAGGGCAGCTGGCTGGGCAACACCCAGTACCTTTGCAAGGTTTTACAATCTCCGGGTTGAGCCGGTCCCGTCTCGCGCTCTTTCAGGTGCAAGCAGGTAAGTTTCATTACATGGACAGCTGGCTGAGTGTACCGCTTGTGAATAGTGCCTTTCCCCTCCAAGAAGGTGAAGCCGCGTGTTCTTCTCTCCCATGCGTGTTCACGACTGTTGAACCCTGGATGTTCTTCCTCCTAGCCCTCTGACTCACGAATTCTGCAGAGGAATTCGTGGTCAGACCCAGTGCTACACAGTTTCCTTGTTAACCTCCTGTGATATATCTTCCGCGACACGGTCTCCCCATTCCTTGTAGTAGACCCACGTCTCCCTTAGCAGAGCCCTCTCTGCCCCGGTCACTGTGTTATAGAATCTCCTCCACTACGAAGGGCAGGACTTACCACCACACCTCCCCCATGTCCGGCCATTGGGCCCGTATGGTGTATTTGCCACTCTTTACCCTCCTCTTCTCTTCAGGGCAGGGTGTGGCCTCCGCAGGGTCTTTTTCCCCTGCAAGAATAGGAATGGAAAAGAATGCCTTCTCCGGCGCGTTTTATATGCATTTTTTAGGCCCCAGCTGAATCTATTTTTCTACAGAGAGAAACTTAGAGAGAAAAGGCCACAGCTGGTGCAGCCTGCTCCCTCAGGGATATGGGGAAGCACACTACATTTTGGGGTGTCTTGGGAGGCTCCATGCAGCCCAAGTGCATCTGTTCCTACGCTCATAGTAGCTTGCCTACACCTGCATCGACAGTTCATGTGACCAGTTCGGTCATTGTGGTGTTTTGTATATGGGACCCATGGTGTCACTTCATCGACACAATGTCGATTGAGTTACAGAAGGGGAACATCTTGGTTATTGTTGTAACCTTCATTCCCTGATGGAGGGAACAAGATGTTGTGTCCCTCTTGCCACAGACAGACCTTTACTGCTTTAATGGCTGGGACATTGTCGTAGCAATACCTGAATGAACTTGCCTGCTGTGCAAAACCTGAATGAACTTGCCTGCTGGCCTCCCTTTTATACCTGTATGTCAGGGGGAGTGGCATGCAAATTCAACTCTCCAATTATCACTGGATTTTTCTCAAATATCTGAAGGTGTTTTGGGCTCTCAAGATTGACCCCTACGTCACTTCATCGACGCAACGTCTTGTTCCCTCCATCAGGGAACGGAGGTTACGACAGTAACCGAGACATTCTTACTAAAGGCTGCGTGTGGACATTCGGTTTCGACAGCAGAGGTGTTGTGGCAAAAAATGTTAACCAACCATTATCACTGCATAAGAGACATTCTGAATCAAACAGTCTTTTCAAAGAATTTATTCTTGCAAGAAGGACCCAGTCATTACACAGGAATTACACTGTGACATGAGTGAGACGTTATCAGGAAGGGCTGAGCTCTTTTTTATACCTCTTTTCCTCAAGGTCTCCAACAGAAGCAGATCTTACCCCTCTACATTCCTTAGATACAGGGACTAGGCTACTAGCCCTGATTTACTACTAACTAGCCCAAACATACCCCCCTGTACTAAATGACCTCTGACCTGAAGAGGGCAGAGGACCCCACTCAGCCTTTCCCAAGGTGTCTCGGTTCTGCTTTTCAGTCGTAAATACTGTCTCGGTTCAGACATAAGCACATACATACATTTTCTATCCTCATCTCCCTCTACAAATGAGAAGACCATGTGGTATTCCTTCGCAATGACTATTACTGATCAATGAGTATTAAAATTTCTACAACAGAGGTCAGTAAGGGTCTTCTACATGATTCAAAATATAATTCAAAGTGAAATTCCAATTAAAACCTGGCTAAAAATCTTTAAAGCAATAAACCAACCAATTGCTCTGTATGGCAGTGAGGTATGGGGACCCCTAAAAACCCAAGATTTTACTAAATAGGAAAAAGAAGAAATTGAAACTCTGCATACCCAAATTTGTAAAAGAATCCTAAAAAGCGACACCAAACAACTCAGAGCTGAATTAGGACAATACCCCTCACTAATCAGTATCCAAAAAAGAGCTCTGAAATTCTATAAGCACCTAAAATGCAGTGATCCGAGCTCATACCAGGCTGAAGCCCTGCAGTGCCAGGAGCAGAACCTGAACAGGAGTGCACTTTCACAGCTGGTGCTGAAACTACATCCAGTCCAGCACAGCATAATCTGGCCCAAACAAATTATACAATTACAAAAACAAAATTGCATTGCCTATTGGAGAGATGCCACTAAATCACAAAAGAAGATGGAACTCTATTTACACCTGAAAAAATTACAAACCAGCAGAATACCTGAGCTGTTTGAAAGAGCATAAAGTGAGTACAGACTGAGTGATCACTGTCTGTCTATAGAGAGAGGATGGCACAGACAGAGATGGCAGCTGTGAGAGCAGAGACTGTGTTCACTGTGGTCTCAGAGAGAGGTGGAGACAGAAGAACACTTCCTGCTGCACTGTGATCACTATCACAACATCCGATCTGTCTACTTTACACAATTACAACAAATAGCACAACATTTTATGGCATTACCAAATCCTGAAAAACGAAGACCTATTTTGAGAGAAAACTGCAGCTTGATCACAACAGCAGCAAAATATGTAGCAGCTTGCCACATACTAAGAGAGTCAGCCAGTGGACAAAACTAAAGTCAGAAATATTATATCTTAACATGTCTGAATGTATGTATCGTTTTGTTTTTTTTCAATCAATCATTTTCTTGTTTAAAAAAAAAAAGTATTCATGTATTTATTTATTGATTGATTGATATTTTCTTTATGTACTATATAATCAATTTTGTTCATTGCTCATGTAATGGCCAATGCTTTGGCAATACTGTACAAGTCATGCCAATAAAGCTCATTTGAATTTGAGAGAGAGAGAGAGAGAGAGAGAGAGAGAGAGAGAGAGAGAGAGAATTCATGCATGTGATGTGCTAGATTTAATTAAGTTTTTGGTTGAGCAGTTCAATATAAAAACAGCCAAATCGTGGACATTTAGGGAATCTATAAATCACGACTGGTCACTTTTTAAGGTTTGAAAAAAGAGAAAACATCCGTGAAAAGAGGACATATATTTATAATAGTTTACATTTAAAAATCTTCAGATTTGTGGCATGTACTTTGGCATTATTTCTGCATTAACAAGTGCCACCTTCTCATGCACGCTACTGAGAACAACTTGGTCTCTTCCTCATTAACATACACTCACAGAACGACATGAGATATAAACCTTGAAAAGATGATTAATAAAACAAAGGCTTGGTTTAAATGTTTTTCATCTTTGTTGTCTTCCAAAATTACAGACAGTATTTGGAATGATCTGTCAATGTTTGTTTTTTTTAAAAAGGCAAGTAACGGAGAATTAGTTTAATGTAACCTCTGAATATTACATCTGGTTTGACTCAGAATGTTTCAGCATTGGCAGCTTTTGGGGGGCTTATCATTGTGACATTAATTTTCCAGTAGTTTTGAAGCCACCTGTAATTGTTATAACACTCTATAACGGTGCATAATTATCCAAAACATTAGCTGCTTGCCATCACCAGTAACCTTAGTTGTTGCAGATAACAACAACTAAGTGGAAGTGTGGAGCATCCGAGAGGAAGTCTCTCTTTAGGAAAAAGCTGGATATGGAGGTACGATGAAAATAAGGTGCTTTTCAAACTGTTCGGAGACCAGTTTGCTTAAGCATTACATTCATTCAAAACAGTTGTCAGTTAAGCTATTAACTGATTACATTTTCAGATGTTGCCCAAGGTAAAAGCGTTTCACGTGTGCTATAATTAAATGTCTTATTCACTATCATTGTATGTACAATTGGTTTGATTCTGTATCTGAGTAATGTGATTGCTAACGTGGACATGCAATCCATGGTTGCTGGACTACTGTGTGTACTGTTATTTGCTTCATCCTAATATATTAACAATTTCTTCATGTGCAAATAAATTACTAAAATTGCATGATTTAACAGAAATCTGAAGAAACTGCTATTTACCATTTATAATACAATATGATTTATATATATATATATATATATATATATATATATATATATATATATATATATATATATAGCAATTTGATATTTGTTATATACTATATTAAATTGTGTAATATATTAGCATTGTATCGGCCTGTCGGCCACCCTGCTCTCTGGATATCGGCATCGACCATTAAAAAAAAAAACATATCGGTCAACGACTACTCTGTAATATTGAATAAAATACATTTGGCGCACAATTTTAAATGAACAAGTAAATGCAAATAGTTTTGAAAATTGGTGATGTATTGACCAATAACATCAACTAAATGTTTCCATTAAATATTCATTTAACTTTTTACCTAAAATCTTCTACCCATCTTCATCAGAGGACCTCAAATGCGCTCTTGAAAACAGAAATTAGAGTGGTATTCATTTCCCCATTGATAAATGACTTGTAATAAGGTATGCCCTATTTCCTTAACACATACTGAATGAGAGATAGTGTGCCCAGCCTCTGGCTCTTGACTGTAGCTCATACAATCAAGACTTGTCAGGCATGCTTGACAGATAAGACATTTTATTTCTAGAGACACATCCAGTCCATTAGCCCTTTCAGTGCTGCTATGCAACACAAGCTGTGCTCCAAAAACAAATTAATAACCAGAGAGCAAGTGAGAGCTTCAAAATGAGTGAGAAGTCTCATCATCTGTTCTTTCTCGTTTTCCATAATTTTTCCTTCGAGACCCAGAGCTTCACCTATTCATTCTTAAAAATCTAAACATAGCCAATGTAACATTTGCTTTCCTGTAATTTAAAACATTACAGCAGTCATTACATCAACACTTTATGGGTGAATCGCATTAGAAAATGTCTAGTTTAATTTCAAGGACCATATTATCTTCACATTATTTCCATTACAATTTAGCATGTTCATTTATTGTTATTATATTTTTAATTATTATTATTATTACAGATTCTCATTACAGATACTTATAAAAATATTGACTGCACTGTTATACAATTATACAATTTTACAAGTATAAATGAAATTATGATTATGATTTAATTCAATGTCAATTCAATTTATTTGTATAGCACTCTTAGGACAAATCTTGTAACCCCACTGTGAGTAAGCTGATGCAGACATGACAAGGAAACACTTAAAAATGAAGTTACTATAAAGTGTTGACAACTTTTGTTGATTTTGGACAAATTAGATGTTCTGACACTATATCATTACAATATTACTAAAGATAATGTTTTCACAAAAGCTAAAGGATATTATTGATTGTGTCTGCATCAAATGCTTTGACAAATTCAGTTTCATTATATTAAATACAAATGATGGCTTCGAGGTGCGTGTGAAGAATTTCTGCACCACTGAAGATGCGCGTGGTGGGTCTGTCTGCTGTAAGTTATGTATGTACGTGTGTGTCGCCGGTCCACCCATGACACTAGTAGTGGGAAGTTCGGATCATTTTACTGACTCGGATCTTTGAGTCTCGTTCAGCAAAATGAACGAATCTTTTTTCGAGTCATTTCGTTCATTTCAGCAGAATATAATTAAATGTCATGTTAAATAGCCCAAAACATCAAGTAGTCTACTTACGAAAATGTTGATTCAATTTGAAATAAATAAATAAAAATAAACTATAGGGTAATGCAGCCAAAGCCAATTTATAAGAAACCGAAATGTTAATTTATTAATTGGGTCTTAAGTTTAAGCTATTGCAGTTAGTTCACCTCACCTCCTTTTTCTCCGCCTCTTGTGTCATCGGGTTCGAACTTCAAAACGTTAAAAATACTTAGTTGTCGATGTCGACTCGTCAGTGTCTGTGTGTGGGCCGTGTGGTGTGACACAGCAGCCAATGCACTCACTGACTGCATGCACATGCAGCATACCGGTCCGGATCCGGAAAGATAAATGATTAGTTCAAGTCTCGACTCTCGAGTCTTCGGGTTTGGGTTCGGCCGGGTCCGAGTCTTTCGTTCTTCCTGTCAGTCCCATAGAGACTATGCTGTCAGTACCGGAAAGAGAAATGATTAGTTCGTCTCTTCGGTTCGAGTCGTTCGTTCTTCAAGTCAGACTCACAAACCCATAGCACAGCACTATGCAGAGACAGAAATGATTAGTTCATCTTTCGAGTCTGAGTCCTTCGTTCTTTTGTCACGTGACAGCCCTATTAAATACTTAACCTAGTTCATAATTCACATCATTCTTACAAACATGTTGTAGTTAGTTTTTTTATTTGATTTTTACTTTTACAGTTACATGTTACGTTTCTGGTCTCAAATTGTATCTTTTTTCATATGTATTTGTGAATTTCTGTCATGAAGATTCTTTTCTATAACATTGAATGTAGTAATGTAGAATGTAGTATTCATGCATTTTTCCATTCACTATGTTTTTTAGTCCATAAAAAATCACCTAAAAAGTCTACGAGTTGTTTTGTGGAAAGTCACAGTATATAACTTAAATATGCAGTTATTTAATAAACCTATGAAACCTACACCTTTGTAACATAGCTTATTACAACACTGTACACACTATATTGACTGGATGTTTATTGTTTGTTTATTTTTTGCCAACAATGCTTTAAAAAAAATTGGATAACTATCCAAAAAGGAATTAAATAAAAATAAATAAAAAATAAATAAGAATGAAAAGGACACTATAAAGCCACAGAGCATAACCATATAACTTAAATCACAATATAAAGCCTAACACAATATTGCACAACAAGCCAGGCTTTTCAAATAAATAAAAAAGAAATAATTTTAAAACACACTGTGGCTATATATTTAGGGCCTGCTTTAAGGCATGTTTGCATTCAAAAAACAAGCTCCGGACCTTGGCTGGGCTGAGCCTGTTTCTTCTGTCTGAGATAATCTGCCCAGTCTTAGAAAATACTCTTTCAGATGGTACAGATGTGGCCACAATGCAAAGTCTAGCCTTCATGACCTCAGAAAGGCTTTTATAAACAGGTGAACATCTCCTCCACCATGCCAGAGGGTCTGATGTACGGGGTAAGAGTGGTTCCACAAGGTAGGCCCGCATCTCAACCATAGCATCTGATGTAGTTGAAGAGGTAGCAGAAGGCCTCAAGCTTGCTACCCTCTCATCAAAGTCTTCCCAAAACATGGCCCCTGCACTGGAAGTCACACCAGAATCTGGAGGATTCTCCTCTTCACTCTGAGTTGGGTTAATAGCTGCTGCAGCTGTTGTAACCCTCTTCACAGTCTCTTCTGCTGCCTGGTGGTTGACAAAGGCTTGCTTTTTGAACCTTGGATCCAAGCAAGTTGCATCAGCAAGCTTCTCAATGAGCTCCACTCTGCCAAACCTTTTAGTCATTTCTGACATTAGGGTGTCCACTAGTTTTTTAACAGCTTCAAATCTGGATGGATTCCTTTGATTCCGGGCAACAATCCTCCGAAGACCTCTGGTCATCAAAATTATTTTGGAGGCAGTCACAAACCTACAAAAAAATTTACAATTGTTTACATACTGTACATATAACAAAGCCAAAATCAATATTACACATAGAAATACATGCATGATTAAGAAATATAGAGTTATATATTTTATATGAATGATAATCAAAAAATTTAAATTTAAAAAATACTTACTTTTCTGCACTCACTTCTGTAGTTACCTCCTCAAATGGATGAATAATATCCACGATTTCTCTGCAGATTTCCCATTCATCAGGCTGACAAGGTTGGCAGAGATGCATTAGTGAGAGCCAGGGTGGAGATGATTGGCTCTTTGATTTCAATAAATCTTTTAACATATAAAATGTTGAATTCCACCTTGTGGCCACATCCTGTTTTAAGCGCAGCTGCTCTTGACCCATCTGTTTTTGCGTGGCCTTCAGCTTATCTGAAGCAACTGTGCTTCTATGGAAGAACTCAACAGTTGTCTTGACCTTTTGCAATATTGCTTGGACCTCTTTCAGTGCAGCTCTCACAATGAGGTTCAATAAATGTGCAAAACAAGGTACGTGATCCCAGTGGAGGTGGTCTTTCAGGGCTGAAACAATGTTGCTGGCATTGTCTGTGACACAGGCTACAATTTTGTCAACCACACCCCATTCATTTGTAACCCTGGTCAACTCACTTGCCAGGTGAGCAGCAGTGTGTCTGTCTGTCAAGACAAAGCAGTCCGGGAGAAAAGAGGTCATCTGAAAGTCCTCTATGAAATGGCAAGTCACAGCCATGTAACTTGTGGTGGTCACAGAGGTCCAGCAGTCTGTTGTAAGACATACAGCAGATGCTCTCTTGATTGTGTCCATGATGTCAGCTCTTAACTTCTCAAACAGCCTAGGCATTACAGTTTTTGTTAGAGTTTTTCTGCTAGGTAGGCTGTATGATGGGTCCAGAAGATGTGAGTATTCCTTAAAGCCCTTATCCTCCACTATAGAAAAGGGCTGAAAGTCACAAGCAATCATTTTGACCAGAGCCTCATCTAGTTTGCTCTGTTTTAACGGATCCATTGGACGCATTATGAAACTACTCATAGATGTTTGCTGCTGTGGCCTCCTTGACCTAACTGCTCCTTGGATGGTGGTAGGTGCTGCTGGTATACTGGATTCTGCAGATGAGGTGCCAGCCAAAGAAGTTGAATATCCAGCAGAAGAGGTGCTGGTGGTGGACACAGCTCCAGCTGCTGCAGGGCCACCATCTTCAATCTCTGTTCTAACTTGTGCTAACAGCACAGTTGGATGTGAGCTTTTCAAGTGTCTTCTCAAATTTGAAGTGCTTCCTCCTTTAGTAGAAACATTTTTCTTGCAGATGTTGCATTTTGCCTCAGTGGCCGAAGTTGCAACAAAATGAGTCCAAACATCACTCCTTTTTCTAGAGTTCAACATTGTCCTGATCTGTCTCTTCTCTGCTCCTCACCTTGCGCAAAACAATGGGGGATGGGTGTGAAAGGGTCACTATCCCCTTGGTGACAGCCTTGAGTGACAGTTGCAATTCATCTCAACCATTGGCTAAACTCTTGTTTGAACCAAACACACATTGTGTATGTGTGTGTGTGTGTGTGTGTGTGTGTGTGTGTGTGTGTATGTATGTGTATATATATATATACACACACGTTTTATATATATATATATATATATATATATATATATATATATATATATATATATCCTAATAACAATAATAATAATAAAAACTAAAAACATATTAACAATAAAAAAGAGATGGACAGGGACAATAATAAGATGGACCTTTTTTATTTTTCAGATGATGTTTATTGTACATATATTTTGATAATTGTATGTTAATTCCCAACATATAAAACAGTGTACATTCAGACGCAGTCAATAATACGAATCTAATGTTTTATTTGATGCGAGATACCAGCTGTCACGTGACAAAAGAACGAAGGACTCAGACTCGAAAGATGAACTAATCATTTCTGTCTCTGCATAGTGCTATGGGTTTGTGAGTCTGACTTGAAGAACGAACGACTCAAAACCGAAGAGACGAACTAATCATTTCTCTTTCCGGTACTGACAGCATAGTCTCTATGGGACTGACAGGAAGAACGAAAGACTCGGACCCGGCCGAAACCGAACCAGACGAACTAATCATTTCTCTTTCCGGTACTGACAGCAGCATAGTCTCTATGGGACTGACAGGAAGAACGAAAGACTCGGACCCGGCCGAACCCGAAGACTCGTGAAAGATGAACTAATCATTTATGACTTCATGTACCTTATGCGATGTAGCGCGCATGCGCGGTCAACACAAAATGAACGAATCACTCTCTGAGACAACTCGGTAGTCCCAAGTCATATTAAAGATTCGTTCAAAATGAACGAATCGTTCATGAACGACACATCACTACATGACACATTCATGAGACACTTCAGAGCTGTGAAGCAACCGCCAGCATCCAGTATACCTGAATTGAAGATTAAATCTGTGGAGATTACATTATTTCTGCTGGGATTTACGTGTAAGTAACGGTATGCTTGTTCTCTTTGCGTTTAATTGCAGCCAATAACATTTAGAAGTTAATGACAATGAAGAGACGCACTAAATTATTTATGTTATAAATGGATAGGCTAATATCGTGTCTCGTTAAGCCCTGGAAAGACATCGGACACTTGAATTATGAGATTTAACGCACAAATCAAATTCATTCCACAGGTGGTGACTCGAGCCACTAGTTCTCGTTGAAGATTTACGGATCGTTTTCGCTTCTGAGGCCTTTATCAAACGAAATTGAAATAGCCAGATTGTTAGCAACGGTCAAGATGAAAGGCTGCATAAGCAACTAAATTTTACGCACAAGAAAAGCGTTTTAAAGGTCGAGTTTATGTTTTAAGCGAGGCGCATCGCTAGTTAAGATATGACTCAGACATTCCATACAGCTTGCCTTTTCTCCAGAAGGCGTATTGAGAATCCGTTGGTGTGTTTTTAAGAATTTCCAAACACTTAGTGAAACACTGTAAACCATTGGGTTCAAGTTTACAGAAATGCGTAAATATTTAATGTGTATGTTGCATGTTGGTTGCATTTAGAGTTTTAACTCTAAAGTAAATCAGAATAATGTTCAGTGTGACACAATTATGCCTCTTTATTAAATAGATTTGACACAATTTGGAACAACATCATTAATGATGACTTGTTTTGTTTCATGATACATGTAAAATTTTATAAGGAATTTTCTTAGGCCTTGTTCAGACTGCCACTATGAGCAGCAAAAACCACATGAAATCTGATTTTTCCAAATCTGATTCAAAACATCTGGAGGTGGTTTCAAATTTTTCAAATGCATCTCAGTCTGGAGCTCTGGCTGCTCAATTGGGATTTCAAATTGGTATTTTGCGTCACTCTTAACACAACGATGACGTCAAAAATCGGTGATTGCAGCATGGAACGTCACAATATTAGTCTACCAGTCTTTTCCGTCGCTCAGTTCTGCACCGTGACTGGACAGGGCACTTATTTGGAGAGCGAGATGATGCACCTCATTTTTCCCACATCTGTTTTGAAAGCATCATCACGTGAGCAGTGTTGCCAACTATTTTCAATGGAAAGTAGCTAAAGCCTGCTCAAAAAGTAGCTAAAAGTCACCAGATGACGTCATGCGTCATTAGCATATTAATGACGTCATCGCGTTGTATTTGCATTCTGCCTAATTTGTTGGTACTGTAGCCTACTTCAGTTTATAATAACGGTTATCTCCCCTAAACCGTGCTCATACTGTTTTTATATAAGTATATAGCCGAATGTCCAGTAAAACGGTTCTCAATTACATATTTTCTGTTGACAACGGAACGGAACTTAGCTAACGTTACATGTTTATGAGTTTGAAGAAGGTTTATTGTTGTGTCTGGATAAGTAAAATGTATAGAGTCTGTAAATATACGATCTGAAGTTGGAGAGTTCAGAAACCAAACCGGAATGAATTAAAACTCTGATTAGTAGTGAATATAAGCGCATGCCAAGAAAAAACGGTGAAATTAAATGTTTTGAATTAAAACAAAGGAGAAGGCAGCTGCTATGTGATCACTGATTGGTTCCTGCTAACACAGCGTGCACATGCGCAGCTCATTCATGTCTATGTCCGCTGGCGTGCAGTCAACGGAATGTGCTGCTCCTCTCATCCGCTCACTGAACAGAGCAGACGCCATGGGAAGTAAGACCTCACGCTTGCAGTACTGGCGATATTTGGAATTTGGAAAGTTGCTAAGGTTTGTCCAAAAAGTCGCTAGATTTGTCGCTAGTCGCTTTTTTGAAAAAATGTCGCTAAAGGGGTCTGAAAAGTCGCTAAAAATAGCGACAAAGTCGCTAAGTTGGCAACAATGCACGTGAGTACGCCTACGGCGTTATCAAAGCAACCCATGCAGATAAGTTGGTTATGTCTGAATGCGCAAATCTGATTTGATCACTTGCAATTAATAGTGCGGACAGTCTGCCTGAAAAGATCTGATTTGACAAAAAATCCAATTTGCCTGCAGTCTGAACATAGCCTTCAAACAAGACCGATAGTGAACACTGCAGAAAATGACTTTTGAAATGTTGCAAATCATTTTAATTATTCTGTGTTACAGCAAATTGACCACACTCAATTCCATTTCCAAAACCTAAAAGGGAGATTAAAGCTACAGTAGCATTTATGGAACAGTTCATTCACAAATTCCAAACCCGAATGACTTTATTTTTTTCCCCCTTGGAAAAAAAAGAGATGTTTATGCTGTTCTTTTCCATGGAACAATAGTAGACAGTGACCAGGGGCTGTCAAGCTCCAAAAAAGCCAGAAAGCACCATTAAAGTGGACTAGTGAGATGTATTCCAAGTCCTCTGAAGACATAAGATAGCTTTGTCTGAGGAACAGACAAAAATTCTAATAATTAATCACTGAAATTCTTTCCTCCGCTGTAGCTATCAAATCTCATTCTTGCTTGCATTCCATTCAGAAAGGTTGAACTTCATCACAAGATTCAATGTGAAATAAGTGACAGTAGGTCAAAAGTTCTTCAGCTAAACTTGGTCTGTATTTACCAAAATTCAAACCACTGCCCCCAGCAGGGCCATTTCTAGCTGTAGCTGTATAAGCAGCCACTAGGTGTCCCTGCAAAGCAAAGGGGGTTTATTTTAAAATTAAATCAAATTAATGTTAGAATCAGCTTGTCAGTTCTTCTCAGTAACAGAATACTTTTTTAAAACAAAAAATATGTGTTTTTTCAGTGCTTGAATACATTAAAAGCCTGTTCACACCAAATTCATGACAATTTTGCTATTCGAACATCTGACGGAAGGTCTATTCACACCGAAAAAATGAAACTAAAAACGATTTCACTCCTGCACAGTAGGTGGCACTGTTGTGGTGCTGTTGTTATATCAGTCTCCTGTCCGCACCCCTTTTAGAGATTAATTTACTGAACGTTGTTAAAGCATTTATTTACCTTCTTTGACATAACTGTTTCATTATGTTCTTTCCATGGTGTTGATATATTTTGAGGAGTATATAATCCGTGTTTTTTATGCGAGTGAGATGAGAAAAGAGTACTGTTTTATATTTATTTGCACATGTATATGCACATGTATTTTGCTACAGACTCCCAAACTCAACCTCTCTTTTTATAATGCCTGGATAATATAATTAATGCAAGGTAAAATGATATAAATACACATGGTATAATGTACATTGAGTATAACAGGTATAGTATAAAATATGATGCATATATTAAAAATAATATAAAAGAAAACACTGCTAGTGGTCTTTTCTTTATTTTAATTATTGCAATACTTTGTTATATTGTTCTTGCAATAAAAATAGCAGTGTGGTTCTGCAATTTGTTTGTCTAAAATATTGCATGTAGCAAATCTTTTTTTGCAGGGGAGTCCAAACCTTTTCTACTGGGGGCCAGATGCAAAAAGAAATAGTGTTGTTGGCTGCACCGTTGTAATAATAATCATTTAAAAAAGGCTAGATGCCACTATTGCATCATCTATATTTTGTATGCCTAATATTATGCAAGTTTTAATCACAATTTTTGTGGATAAAGAATATTTTTCTCACCAAGAATGCTTGTAATAAAAGAGTGATGCATTTTGTTTTCTTTTTCTTAAAATTCTACCGTAAGAGTAGCATTACACACTATCACATAAAATATGTTTTGAATAAAGAATGACACATTTGATATTTTTAGAAAAAAATGCCTAAATGCATAAACATAAAAATTCCCCTGAAAATATACCTATAGGGCAATTGTGGCAACTTTATGGAAAAGTACATTTTTGACAATGCAGTAATGTAACAAATATTATACTGGGTAAGAAATTGTTACTTTCAATGCCCTTGGATTTATCGTTTTTATTTTTTGACATCCATTCAGTGACACTGCAAAGCACAAGCGGTTTTGGGTGTGATGCGTATCAATAATGAGAATAAGTTATATTTTCTTGATATGACATGATTTGTGAATTACTCTCTTATGTCCTTACTCTCAATTGGCGCTGAGAAGTCAGTGAATACTTTTTCTCATTTCAATACAACATCAAAGTAACAATTCACAACAATGAATAAACTTCCTGGCGCTACGGAAGACATTCTAGGAGATTGTGCTCCAGCTCACATATCTCTGTGCACGCTCAATTAACTCGGTCCGGCTGTTCGCACTGCACAACGGCAGCTCTAGTCAGTTGTACTATGTGTGGTATCAGGAAATTTTTTCAAGTGGAAATAAATTCGCTGTGAAAATGGATGTATGGGATAGTGACACCCAGCGTTCAGAATAAGAATTTCATATAATTTCTCAATAGCTGGCCAAATTATTTCCAAAATCTTTCATTTGGACATCCCTGTTTTTGTGGGATATTTTACTATGAGCTTAGTACAAACAAACTTGCCGAACCTCGCTGATATCTTTAATGCCATAACAATATATAGGAAAATTGATATACGTGTTAATAATGTACATTAAGACAAAACACCATAAGCAGACATTCATACTTTCACAGACCGGGTTTATGTTTGAAGTACCAAGGGTTTTTAAGAACTGCAACTATTTATTTTTAAGTATATCATTTTCACTGTGTGTATCAGCTTTAAAAAACTGATACACACAGTGGCTTGTAGTGCCGGTGTTTGCCAGTTGATTAGCGGCACCGATGCTCTGGATTGAGCAGCTGCAGTGACTCTGGAAAAAATAAAAAAATCTCTTATCTCATTGGACAATCAGTTTTCATTACAGTCCAAATTTTTTTTTTTTAAAAACATCGGTTGTCAGCGGACGATTTGTTGGACCCCCTGAATAGCGCCACAGGAATCCATTGTTCCTGTTCAAAAGCTTGTTTGGAATAAACAATCACACAGGAAAAACAGGTTTGGTGTGAACAGGCCTTAACTCAGCAGGAAGTCCCGACAGTCAATTGATTAACACCTGAAAATCCAAAAAGACAAACTTTAATACTTCACTTAACACAGTGGCGTCTTCTCAAGATGTTACCTAGTTACAGTGGTAAACAACTGCAGCTCGTACGCATGTTGATGATGTAATCGGATCCTGGTTTGGACCCAAATAATATGATGTGAACACAGACTAGCGCAGGCAACAGGAGGGGGAAGAAACAAACTCAGGTTCGGTCCAAGCAATCAAACCAAGTGTGAAAGCACCCCTAGAGTGTCTTGAGGTGCCAGTTTGGAATTATGGCCTGTTCCTCACACAAAGCATATAAAGCAGAAAATGATTTATGAAAGAGCAACAATTTACAAGGTGACACACACATATGAAGCATTGTTTTGGCCAACAGGTAGTTACTGTAATTAATTAATTTCATAAATGTATTAGCTTGTCCCAGCCTGACATTTATTAAAAATATCACTGTCCTGAGAACACAGTTCAACCTTTTGACTCAACAGTTGACTCTTGCCTGTATGTGTGTTTTTTATTATGTTCACTTGTTTACTCAACAGCTGTAATTTGTATTAATCCTAATTTACGACAGTAGGATAAAAAAATGCTACCCAATCTATCCCCTAAGCAAGGGCTCTAAATCATATTATGTGGTATACCACTAATATGGTAATGCACACATTCCTATACTTTAATCTGAATCTAGCATATTACAAATCCAATGACATGCAAATATATTGACATTAAATTATACTTGAAAGTACAATACATATAATAAAGCATTTGTCACCTATGGAAACCAGTAACACTGAAAAGGGTGCAGCGTACAAGCACTTGAGTGATGTATCATGCACTTCATGTTCTTTCCTCTGGAATATGAAATTGTTATGAAGACCCTTAAAAATCACAACAATACTCTTGGGTAGGCAGGCATAACTTGCAAAGAGATATAAAAACGATATCTCATAAAATGAGAGGTAGCATAGGACACAGCAAACAATTTTATATGGTACAGGTTTTCAAATATGGTGAAGCTTGGATAGAGGCCATTTCTCTTAGCAACAAGACAATGTCTACAGCTGTCTGACATTTTTAGTTTTTTAGATCTATTGTCTGATATCAGTGACGACTGTTTAATGAATCACTTTGCCTTAGTGCTTTTGAAAATATGTGGATTATACACTTGCTGGCAATGTCAGAAATATGCACGTCACCATTCATTGTTTGCAATTCATTGTAATGAGTATCTATAGTTATATAGTTATAGTTAATATAAGCAAAATACAATAGGAATTCAGTGTGCTAGTACAGTTTGATGCATTTTCTTTGTTTTGTTTTTTCAGGAATTCCATTATTTGGATATGAATTTCAATATACAATGTCACTGTGTGCTTTCTCACAATTTTGACATCATGTGACATGCTGGATTACCCAATGGAGACCTCTACAGTACTCAACATGATAAATAGCCAAATCAAGAGTATTCTTCAAGAGTCCAATGTTACAACTGTTTTGAATGTGTCTGTTCCTTTCCATCATCACATGACCAATGCAGTTTTGGGTATTCTTCTTGGCACTCTGTCCCTTCTGACAGTTATCATGAACCTATTGTTCCTTATTGCCATTAGAAAAGAGAGGACTTTTCACACGGTTGGGAACCTTTACATAGTAAGCCTTTCGATCGCTGACCTCATTGTTGGGGCCACAGTCATGCCCTTGAATCTAGTCTACTTGCTTGAGGATGAATGGAAATTGGGTCATGTTGTGTGCCAGTTCTGGTTGGTCATGGACTATGTGGCAAGCACAGCTTCCATCTTCAGTTTGTTCATCCTGTGCCTGGACAGGTACCGCTCTGTACATCACCCTTTACTGTATTTAAAGTATCGGACACGAGGAAGAGCAACATTGTTGATTTGTAGCGCTTGGCTTCTCTCCATGACATGGATAATTCCCATTTTGGGATGGCGGATGTTTGCTCGCATCGACAGAAAACCAGAGTTGGAGAACCAGTGTGATACAGACTTCCGCTTTGTGACATGGTTCAAAGTTTTGACAGCCATTTTCAACTTCTACATTCCATCTTTCCTGATGCTTTTTTTCTACTCACAGATTTTCATCGCAGTGCGAGAACATTACAGAAAATGGGAGAACTTTGCTGGCCCAGTGGTGAAAACAGAAGCAGATGACACATTACAAAATGGACAATAATGAGTCCTTGTCTGAGACCAAGAAGATAATTTGTTACAAGAAGAAACCAATATTCAGTCTTTCGAAACGTATGAAAAGGGGCATACAAGAGTCCAATGATGGGAAAGGTATCGCCAAATCCCCCATGAGGCATCCATCTTTATCGCTTGGTATTCTACAGTCTGAGAAAAACACTCAGCCCAAGACGTTTATAAATATGAATGATTGCAATGTGCTAGTGCCAAATTCTGTTGGTAACATTTGCGAGATTTCACCTACCGTGGATATTCACAATTACACCACTGTTCTCTGCAATAACGATACATCGCCATCGCCACCATCACCATGGGCAGAGAACAGCCCTCCAGTGGTTGCCACCAATGTATTTCCTGTAAAACAAACATGGCAGAAGTTCTGTGAACAATCTAAGCAGAGGATTCACAGTATGCACATTCGTAAGGAATGAAAAGCTGCCAGGTAACTTGGCTTCATCATTGGCGTCTTCATGGTGTGCTGGATCCCATATTTCATCACCTTTATGGTCATGGCTTTGTGTGAAACTTGTGTATATCATGATCTTCACATGTTCACAATTTGGCTAGGGTACATCAACTCTACTCTGAATCCCTTTATATACCCACTGTGCAACGAAAACTTCAAAAGGGTGTTCAAAAAGATACTTAATATCAATAGATAAAGTCTAGGAAAGACAATTAGTGACAAACTGCTTCTGCTCTACTGTCCCATCCATGTTTTTGGAAAGTTGTTTCTTGTGACCGTGCAAAATGTTTGTTCATTGTTGTTTCATCCACCTACCATGCTTGAGATATTTTCTTGCCTTCAAAGATTTTGTAAATTCAGAGCAATTGTATCATTTATTCCTAAGTATCATCTTGACACACCTGCAATCTGCATCAGATTATACCAATTATCATGATGTTCTGTGTTTTTAAAAATATATAATTTCAAGGGGAAATACAGGTTTTCATTCCAGAGTGTTATAAAACAGTGTATTGAAGCACATGTTTCTAAGATGAATGCTTCAACGTTTAGAGCTGATACAGTATAACCAGTAACATGTAACTTGTTTATTTCCTATTGAGTGTGATGGCCATATAAATCCAAATGTTTGGATTGGCATTTTAAATGGAGAACATTGTTTGGAAATACCTTGGAAAGTTTGAGTAGCATTTACAATGGCAGAAACAAGCTTTGTTGGTGTAATCAAATGTACCTAATAATTCAGCATGGATGTGCGGTCCATATAAGCAAGGTAAGCTGTTCTTACTTTCTGTAACAGAAGGGGGGAAAAGAAAAAAGGACATGGGATATTCAAATAAAATTCCTGATATTAACTGCTTGCCTAGTCTCAAAGCTCACAGCATGTATCTGTGATGCAGTGAAGTTAAATCATATTTTCCACTTTCATAAAACAAGTTAATTTATATGTTACCATGAAGCTCATTTTTGATATTAGTTTTTACAATGATGTGTTATTCACTCCTTTTCAAATGCAATTACATATATAAATAATTACTTCTGGAAACACTTTACGATAAGTTTCAATTTGTTAACATTAGTTCCCCCTCTGTCACTCACTCGACCTTGTGTCGAATGAAGTGACACTAGGGGACTTTCTTGAAGGCCTCGGTTACCTCTGAACTTGAGAAAAGGCCAATGAGAATTTGGCAGACAGAATTTGCATGTCCCTCCCCCGGACATATAGGTATACACTAAAAGGAGGGAATCATGCATCTGTTCAATCAGATTTCTTCTTTGGAGCCGAGTGGTTGTGTGATCAGCAATCAGATATCACTTCTGTTCCACTCACCTTTGTAGTGCGTTTGCTGTTGGATCTACGGTTCATATCAGTGGCTTTATCCTTCTCTGCACAGCAGTGCAGCTTTACACCCTGGGCGCTTCGACAGCACTTCTAAAAGAGAGTATTTCTCTAAAAGAGTTTATTTCTCTAAAAGAGCACACACAGCAGGCATTGAACATTCTTTTCAGGATCCATCTTTTAAAGATGCCCTTCCGCCCATGTGTAGTTCCTGGATGCAGTCGATATCTCTCCGCTCCTGATGGTAATAGACGCTGCCTCATGTGTCTGGGTTGCGATCACACCGAGGCAGCATTTGTGGATGGTTCATGTTCTCACTGCAAGAAGGGCGTGTGGGTGCACTGGTTAGGTGACTGAAGGAGTGAGGGAACCGCTCTCTTTTTCCTGGCAATGTGGGTACCGTGGCCCGAGCGGGCTGCGGCAAGATATTTCCCCCCGGCCCTCCACCGAGGGATGAAGTGGTCCAGAGGTTTCCAGTCCAGCCCTGCGCTCACGGCGGCCCGGGCAAGCATAGCAGACATCTGTGCGTCAGGCTCAGACTGGACAAGCAGACCCGAAGATGTCAGCCCAGTCGAGTCATCAGCATCAGACGCCACTGTGATGCTCTCCGATGCAGTGGAAAAATCATCATCCAGCTCGTGGGGTCCGAGGGAGACATCAGACTGGCCATGGGGCGAACCGGTTTTGAGTCAGACATGGATGGAAGCAAACGAGCGTGCTGGGGGGCAGGTGGTTCGTGGGGATTTACCCGGAGAAACCCAGCCCGCTGCACACCCCAAATCGCCTTCACCGCCAGCCGTGCCGGCCCCAATCCCATAGGAAGGAGGTGTGAAGTGGCTTTCTCTCAGAGGAAAGAAAGCCATGACCACAATGTTGCCATGGTTATGGTCTCGCACTGAGAACATGAACCATTTATAAAACGTAGCCTGCGTGTGATCGCAGCCCAGACACGCGCGGCAGCTCTTATCACCATCAGATGTGGAGTGATATCTGCCGCATCCAGGAACTACACAAAGGCGGAAAGACATCTTTAAAAAGACTTTCAATGCCAATGTGTATACTCTTTTAGAGCAAATATACTCTTTTACAGGTATATTTGCTGTTTAAGGAAATGCTGTCGAAGCACCCAGGGGCAAAGCTACACTGCCGTGCAGAGAAGGAGAAAGCCGCTGATATGCGGCGTAGATCCAACATCAAATGCTCTACAGAGGTGAGTGGAACTGGAGAGAACTCAGCTTGCTGATCGCACAACCGCTCGGCTCCGAAGAAGAAATCTGAATGAACAGATGCATGATTCCCTCCTTTTATACCTGTATATCCGGGGGAGGGACATGTAAATTCTGTCTGTCAAATTCTCATTGGCCTTTTCTCAAGTTCAGAGGTAACCGAGGCCTTCAAGAAAGTCCCCCAGTGTCGCTTCATTCGACACAACTTCGAGTGAGCGACAGACGGGGAACCAGATAATTTCAAAGGTCATGTAAATGTGGTTTTCTTGCATTGTTGGTTTTTAAAACTACAGATTTTTATCAGAGTTTGTGTTGCATGTAAACACACTCATAAATAGACTTACATGTAAACACACTGATAAATAGACGTACACATTCTAACCCTCTGGGGTCGACAGACACTCTGTCATTTTGGGGCATACAGATCAGTGTAAGACATCATTAGACTATAAAGGGTCTACTTTTATTTGTGTCCACTCACAATAGCAACAAAACCTTGTGATTTTGTAAAATAAAGAAAATAAAAAGGGTGCGCTTTCAGACGTCTTTGTCTCTGTGAGAGTATTTCTGAAATACGTCACATAAATGATCTGAGACTCTGCGAATACTTATCACACAAACATGAAACAAAGAATTTTCAAATTTAAAACAAATATTCTCCTGCAATGTAATCTTTATGAAACTTAGCATATTACAATTTATCCTGGCTCAGCTAATTATCCCTAATGTGATCACACCCATGGGCAGAGGGCGTTATTCATACAGAAATGTGCTGAGGCGATCAATGCAAATGGTAAACGCCCCCGACTGCGCTTCAAAAAGCATGAACGTTTGCATTTTGAAGAGAGACTTGATCCAGCCGTGGATGCAAGTAATTTAGTTTTACTTACATATTAGTTGACATGCTCTTTTATATAAACATGTACATATTGTACTAGTGGGACTGTTGCCAGACTTTCCAGCCAGGATTCAGAGTATTGAAATTTGAAATATTCCTCGTAATATGCAAGTTTTAGTTACATTTAAACGCTGTTTTGGCTAAAGCAGGTATTTCAATTGTATGCTGCATTATATAAACATGATATGTAATATGATATAAAAATAATATGAATGTTGTATTTTAACTATATTTAAAAGAAGAGTCTTCTTTTAAACGGTAGTGTAGGTCTAAAATTAAGTAAAGTCTTTATGTAAAGAAAACGTATAGTCAGTTTACTTCTTTTAACTTAAAACTTGATTTTGATCATTAAGTCTCCTTACATTCATTATCTTTCTGTCACATTCCTCAGTGATAGGCCCAGGGGAGGGGTCTTTGTCTCCTCAGGTGTGAATCACATCAGTATTCATGATAATTCAAGCCTACTCGCATATGGCCTTTCTAACACTAAAATTGTCTCACAAAAGTTAAATGACTATATTGTTTTGTATGAATGAGTGATCAGGATGGTTTTCACATCATTTTGTAGCAAAAAATCTAGGCTGCAAAATACTGTTCTCAAAAGTCTTATGAACAAATGTTTAGTGTGTGGTATATGGCCTTATTTCAATTACTTTTTTCTTTTTTTTTTTTAAACCAAGCATAAACATTATTTTCTCAAAAATACAAACATGTTCACACATGTTGCTCACATATTATTGTAGCCCAGTTTGTGCTGAATTCAGTGTTATCAGACTTTAGCCATTAATATGTTTTTAAGCAACTTATAAAAGCACAAATGTCAAGGCATGTCAAAACTTCTCCAGGGCCCAAAACACCCTTAGACCCCAGAGGGTTAAGAGCCTACATTAAAGGGGGAATGTAGAAATCTGTACTTAAAATATACAAACGAACCTTCTTTAAAACTATATGAAGTTAAAAGTTAAGCTTATATTTTTTTGTGTGTGAAAGCATTTCGATGAGTTTTTAAGGAAAATGTATTATTTGAGCTATAAAGTTGTCTAAAGCATCTTGTTGAGGGTGAGGATACTTTTGAAGGTGGATAAACTTACATTTACTGACATAATTATTTTGAGTGGTGCTTTACGAATAGTCAAGGCATGTCCCTCCCTGGTATCCTTGTTCAGATATCATGAGAAAGTCCTTTTCTGCATTTCGCAGCACCATTTTTTGGTCCTCTTCAACCAGTTGCAGCACGTTCTGCATAACCCGGCAGCCCGTTTCAGCGGCAGCCCATTTCAGCCTAGGCCAGCCCACCAGGAAAAGTCCCAGCTCCACCCATGGCCAGTCCACCCCTGTCAGTGGGTATACAAATATTGAACTAAGCAGATATTCCATGGCACATCTAGCCAGTAGTGGTGGCACCTACTGGTACCCACTGCTGTAAACACATTTTAAGTTGCTTAAAATTGCAGTGTGTATTTCTATGCCACTAACATAATTGCTGCTACACTACAAAATAGTTTACAGTCTACAGCTCATTTTCTGTGTATTTACTGCCTTGTGTATTTATTGTCCGATGTATCTAATGTTTTGTTCTGTGTATTTATTGTCCTGCACTCTGTTGTGTATTGCACTTTATGTAGTCTTGTGTACTGTTCTGTGTTGCACCATGGTCCTGGAGAAACAACATTTTGTTCCAATGTATAAGCTATACAGGTGAAACTCGAAAAATTTGAATATCGTGCAAAAGTTCATTAATTTCAGTAATTCAACTTAAAAGGTGAAACTAATATATTATATAGACTCATTACAAGCAAAGTAAGATATTTCAAGCCTTTATTTGATATAATTTTGATGATTATGGCTTACAGCTTATGAAAACCCCAAATTCAGAATCTCAGAAAATTAGAATATTACATGAAATCAATAAAAAAAAGATTTTAAATACAGAAATGTCGGCCCTCTGAAAAGTATAATCATGCATATGTACTCAGTACTTGGTTTGGGCCCCTTTTGCATTAATTACTGCCTCAATGCGGCGTGGCATGGATGCTATCAGCCTGTGGCACTGCTGAGGTGTTATGGAAGACCAAGATGCTTCAATAGCGGCCTTCAGCTCTTCTGCATTGTTTGGTCTCATGTCTCTCATCTTTCTCTTGGCAATGCCCCATAGATTCTCTATGGGGTTCAGGTCAGGCGAGTTTGCTGGCCAATCAAGCACAGTAATACCATGGTCATTGAACCAGGTTTTGGTACTTTTGGCAGTGTGGGCAGGTGCCAAGTCCTGCTGGAAAATGAAGTCAGCATCTCCATAAAGCTTGTCTGCTGAAGGAAGCATGAAGTGCTCTAAAATGTCCCGGTAGACGGCTGCGTTGACTCTGGACTTAATAAAGCACAGTGGACCAACACCAGCCGATGACATGGCTCCCCAAACCAACACAGACTGTGGAAACTTCACACTGGACTTCAAGCATCTTGGATTGTGTGCCTCTCCATTCTTCCTCCAGACTCTGGGACCTTGGTTTCCAAATGAGATGCAAAATTTGCTCTCATCAGAAAAGAGGACTTTGGACCACTGAGCAACAGACCAGTTATTTTTTTCTTTAGCCCAGGTAAGACGTTTGACATTTGAAGCCCATGTCCAGGACCCGTCTGTGTGTGGTGGCTCTTGATGCAGTAACTCCAGCCTCAGTCCACTCCTTGTGAAGCTCCCCCACACATTTGAATGGCCTTTTCCTGACAATCCTCTCCAGGCTACGGTCATCCCTGCTGCTTGTGCACCTTTTTCTTCCACACTTTTCCCTTCCATTTAACTTTCTATTAATGTGCTTTGATACAGCACTTTGAGAACATCCAACTTCTTTTGCAATTACCTTTTGAGGCTTTCCCTCCTTGTGGAGTGTGTCAATGATGGTTTTCTGCACAACTGTCAGGTCAGCAGTCTTCCCCATGATTGTGAATTCAACTGAACCAGACTGAGAGACCATTTAAAGGCTCAGGAACCCTTTGCAGGTGTTTAGCTGATTAGAGTGTGACACTTTGAGCCTACAATACTGAACCTTTTCACAATATTCTAATTTTCTGAGATTCTGAATTTGGGGTTTTCATAAGCTGTAAGCCATAATCATCAAAATTATATCAAATAAAGGCTTGAAATATCTTACTTTGCTTGTAATGAGTCTATATAATATATTAGTTTCACCTTTTAAGTTGAATTACTGAAATTAATGAACTTTTGCACGATATTCTAATTTTTCGAGTTTTACCTGTATAGAGGAATGACAATAAGAGACTTGATCATCAGAATTGCCAAAATAATGACACTACCCTTATCTGTCATTTGAATGCAAGCAGATGACCACCCCAGACTCACCCCATTAGTTGAGTGAATGTTGATTTGTCAGAATGCAACAGAGCAATGTTTTTATAGTGCCACAGAGTTTACATTTCTCTGTGAAATGAACCTAGAAACAGCTTGCTAGTAATTCTCTCTGTATATCAACCCTCTGTTGAATGGTTTCCACTACAGTGGACTGATTTTTAAAGTAATTTTTACATTCGTACAACTACCATTGCTGAATACCTGACCCTTTCCAATAATTCCAGAAGACTGTCCCCTTTTATGTCATTGTTTTTTATATTTATGACAAGATAAATTATACATAAAAAGGAGAGAGAGAGAGAGAGGTTGGTGAACCCAAATGCAGTAGGCTATTTAAAGAAGATGGATATACAAATAACACAAGGCTTGAATACCAAAGGGACAACTTAGCTTCAATGCTACAATCGATGAGACTAGACAAGGAATAACAGAACATGATGGTCTAAAAATGGGCACAAATGAACAAACGCAATACAGCTGAACAATGATGAGGGAAGACATGTGAGAATGACAATGGTGCATATTGGGAAATGCAGTGAAGGTGATTTCAAAATAAGAGTCTCTAGAAGACAGGGGAAACACTGAACAGTTTGTGAAAATGCCATCCAAGATATGTATGACTTTATATCTTCTGCTGAACAAAAATTGTTTTTAGAAGAATAAAAATGCGGTGATATGCACAAAGAATGCAAATCGCCAAAAACAAAAGAAGAATGTGAAAGTGAACATTGATAGTAAAAAGGACTTAAATGTGTATCTGTTTCTCACCCACACCTATCATATCGCTTCTGAAGATATGGATTTAACCACTGGAATCTTATGGATTACTTTTATGCTGCCTTTATGTGTATTTTGGAGCTTTATAATTTTGGCACCCATTGACTCGCATTGTGAGGACCTACAGAGCTGAACAATTCTTCTAAAAATCTTTTTTTTTTTTTTTTTCAGAAAATCTTCTGGGATGGCAGTAGGGTGAGTATTGATAAGAGAATTTCCATTTTTGGGTGAACTATCTCTTTAAGATGGCTGAATATTGTGTGAAGTCCATTTAGCAGGACTCTAATGGATGATTAGAATGAAACTTAAAAAAAGATGGGATAGGATGAAGTATTTTAATCCAAAAATATATAAATTTTACCTGTAAATTGTTTAATAATCCTTCAACATATCAAATTGAGATTACCATAGGAGTATCACATTTAAAAAATCAAATGTTTAAAATGTCAATTTGTATAATAACTTGATTCTTGATTCAAAAACAAGATAAAGCCATAAAAGACTGCACGGAGGCTGCTTTCTGAAGGAATGTTGCTCATCTGCTTTTAAACAAGAATAGGTTCTGTTGATGTGTCATACTTCTGAGCCGGGTGTCTCAACTTTCTAGCAATTCCACTAACATACCTACTGTGCACTGTATTTTTAAATGAACAGATTCACCAGATTTATAGTGCTTAGAATGAAAAGGAATTTTGATTCCATACATCGTTTAGTGTAGGCCCACGAATGAGGTGTCAGATCGACCAGTCTCTTTCCGACACCTGTGCTGTGTTTTTCTAAGGGGTGGGGGGTATGTGCACCCCAGGGGGGTAAAAAATTGCTTGAAAAATCCCATAGACTTTGCATTGCGACGAACTTTGATGGATCATATCTCTGGATCAGAATTTCGTAGAGACATGTGGGTGGACTCATTTCATGCGGCCTAGCAAGCAGGTTTGCAGAGTTACATGAGTTTGGGGGGTTAAAATGGACCCAAATATACCCTATACGCTTACTATGGCAAGGGTATGAAAACATCTCGGGTTACATGTGTAACCCTTGTTCCCTGAAAAAACTGGAACGAGATGCTGCACTTTGCTAAGCGCTTTTGGGAACAATCCTGCTTTGTGACCAGCTGTGAATATGTGTGTAACACGTCAATGAACATTGACCGGAATTTATAGCCTTGGCTGGTGAGATCATTAGATGCACCTGTGGCCAGGCTTAGATAGAGGGGTCACCAGCATGTCGTCCGATATCTTTTTCTGAAGAGCAGTCCTGGGACGTCCCAGTGCGGCAAAGAAGCGCAGCATCTCGTTCCGCTTTTTTCGGGGAACAAGGGTTACACATGTAACCTGAGATGTTCCCTTTACAAAAAGCTTCACTATGATGCTGCGCTTTGCTAAGCACTTTTGGGAACGCAATACCCACGTCGCCACACTGGGGCTGTCCAGACCCCTACGGTTGTGAAGTGTGCTCACAAAAACGTGTGAGCTTGAGATGTCGACTCAAGGACGTAAGAGCCCGGAGTAGCATAAACATCTAAACCATAAAATTTGACGAATGTGTGCAGAGAGGACCAGCCTGTCGCATCACAAACTTGTTCAGACATGAGCTTGAGATGTCGACTCAAGGACGTAAGAGTCCGGAGTAGCAGAAACATCTAACCCATAAAGTTCAATGAACGTGTGCGGAGAGGACCAGCCTGCCACATCACAAACTTGTTCAGGCATGAGCCTGCCATAAAAACTGATGAATGTGCACGGAGAGGACCAGCCTGCCGCATCACAAACTTCTTCAGGCATGAGCTTGAGATGTCGACTCAAGGACATAAGAGCCCGTAGTAGCATGAACATCCAAACTATTAAATCTGATGAATGTGTGCAGAGAGGACCAGCCTGCCACATCACAAACCTGCCCTATAGGGACCCCTCTAGCCAAGGCTTTAGAGGAGGCGACCCCTCTGGGGGAGTGAGCCCTGACACCTACTGGTGAAGCTTGACTGCGCGCCTCATAGGCCAGGCCAATAGCATCCCTCACCCAATGTGACATAGTCTGCTTGGTAGCAGCCGCCCTCCTGTTGCGGCCCCCATAGCTGACAAATTATTGCCCTGACTTACGCCACTGGCTAGTGCGGTGGACATAAGTCTGAAGGGCACAGACTGGGCAGAGACTGTGAAGTCTTTCCTGCTCCGCCGTTAAAAACGGCGGGGAGCAGAAGGCTTCCAGAGTGACAGGATGTAGTGTCGAAAAAGGCACCTTAGGAAGGTAGTCAGGATGAGGATGCAGAATAGCTTTGGCCATACCTGGGGCAAATTCTAAACAGGCCGGCAAAACAGACAGTCTGTAGATCCCCAATCCTCTTAAGAGAGGTAATCGCCATAAGAAAGACCATCTTGACAGTCAGAAGTCTGCCAGATGCTGACTCTAGAGGTTCAAAGGGCACTCCAGGACAATTGCTAAGTCCCAAGAAGGAGTTCTGGTCCTAACAGGAGGCCTCAGTCGCCTGGCTCCACGAATGAAGCGAGCGAGTAGAGGATGCCTCCCCAAAGGCACCACGTCCATCAAGGCATGGCAAGCCGAAATGGCGGCCACATAAACCCTGAGAGTAGCGGGGCATATGCCTGCTGACAGTTTAACCTGCAGAAATCCAGAACTTAAACAATTTGGCAGTTAACTGGATCTGCACCATGTAAACTGCACCACTTTTCGTCTTCGAGGAGGGAGCCATAGCACTAAGAATGGTCTCGATAACCTCAGGTGACACCCCTGTGTCCCTCAGTTGGTACCCTTCAGGGGCCAAACATGAAGTTTCCACAATTCGGGCCGGGGATGAAATATCGTCCCCTATGCCTGAGACAGAAGGTACCTCCTGTCCGGAATCGCCCAAGGCGAGCCGTCAAGGAGAGATATCATCTCTGAGAACCAAATCCTGTTCGGCCAGGGAGGCGCTATCAGTAAGAGGCAAGACCCTTGCTGGCGAACTCTGGCCAAGACTCCCAGGAGCAGAGAAACCATGGGAAACGCATACAGACACATTCTGGGCCATGTATGCGCCATCGCGTCCAGACCCATGGGGGCTGGGTGACTCAGAGAGAAGTAGAGGGGACATTGTGCAGTCTCTTGTGAGGCAAAGAGGTCCACTTCTGCTCTGTAAAATCTCTCACAAATTTGTTGTACTACCTCGGGGTGGAGTTTCCACTCGCCCCTCGGTATGTTTTGTCTGGACAGAAAATATACTCCCACATTTAGGCATCCAGGGATATAAACTGCCCTGAGTGATAGGAGCTTGCCCTGGGCCCAAAGGAGAATCTGACGTGCCAGCAAATTCAGGTGGCGAGAACGTAGACCTCCTTGATGGTTTATGTAGGAGACTGCTGCTGTGTTGTCCACCCGCACAAGGACATGGCAGCCTCTCAGATATCAGAGGAAGTATTTCAGGGCCAGAAATACCGCCATCAGCTTGAGGCAGTTGATGTGCCAATCAAGCTGATGACCCTCCCATTGCCCTTGGGCTGGACGACCACTTAAGACCGCACCCCAAGGCGTCTGTCGTAAGCATCCTGCGACGACATGAGGCACTGAGAGTGGGACCCAAGGTAAGAAACTGGGGTCTGAACCACATAGAAAGGGAACGAAGCGCTCGGTGCGTAACCCTTATTTTCCATAGGGGATTTCCATAGAAATCCCTGGCTTTTAGCCACAGCTGAAACTGTCTCATATGGAGAAGGCCCAAAGGAATCACCATGGACGCAGACGCCATGAGACCTAGTATTCGTTGATACTGATGAACAGTGCAACCTTGACCTAGCCTGAGATTGCTCAGGGAGTTCTGGATGGACCTGACACGAGCAGGAGACAACTGTGCCTGCATCGTGATCGAGTTCCATATAATCCCTAGATAGGTAATTTCCTGGGTCAGAGAAAGAACGCTCTATTTGATGTTGAGTCTCAGACCCAGGGAACCTAGATGAGCCAAGACGATATCTCTGTGCTGAACTGCCAGTTCTTGAGACTGTGCTATTATCGGCCAGTCGTCTAAATAATTCAGAATGCGGATGCCCTGGAGTCGCAAAAGAGCCAGTGCTGCATCCATGCATTTCGTGAATGTGTGGGGTGATAGGGCTAGGCCGAATGGAAGAACCTGACACTGGAAGGCTTCGTCCCCGGTAGCGAACCTCAGGAACTTCCTGTGCTGTGGCAGAATTCCAATATGGAAATATGCGTCCATGACCAGCCAATCGTGATGTTGGATCTGAGACACGACTGACTTGACAGTTAGCATCTTGAACTTGAACACCCTGACAGAGCGGTTCAAGCCTCGAAGATCTAGAATCCCCCACCCTCCTTGAGAGCCAGGATGTATCTGCTGTAATAGCCTGACTCTTTCTCTGGAAGGAGAACATGTTCTATGGCCACTTTTACCAAGAGATTTTGCAGTTTTTTCCACAGTAGACATGCCTGCTCCGGTCTTACGGTAGTGGGAACCACGCCGTTGAAACGCAGAGGGCGGCGAGCAAATTTAATGATGTAGCCTCTTTCTACTGTCTTTAGAACCCACATAGAAATGCCTGGCATAAGTTTCCACGCTTCCAGGTTCTCTGAGATGGGTACTAATTTCAACACTTTCTGTTGAGGGGGTGTTGAGTGTTCCGTGTCCTGGATTAAGACAGGAAGCAACTCTTTGTTGGAAGCCTCTATCACCCGAAACACCAAAGGCGGTGGGAGTGAAGAGGTTTCGTGAGTGTATCGGGAGGGCGACGAGCCTGTCCCCAGTCCCTACGAGGGGGAGCACGACTCGTCACGCTGTTTTTGAGCCTCCCTCCAAGCAGAATCGGGGTGAGACTGGGTGGCCGACGGCCCCGCCCCCTGAGTGCGGCGAGGAAGAAACTGCCCAAAGGCTTCCTCATGGCTTTCGCCTCCTGGGATCTGGAGATAACCGTATTCATGGCATCTCCGAAGAGACCAGAAGGCAAAACCGGGGCATCGAGTAAGAAAACTCTGTCTTTATCCCTGATGCCTGAAAGGTTAAGCCATAAATGCCTTTCCGTACTGACTAAATCAGACATAGATCGGCCAATGGCATGGGCTGACTGCTTGGTTGCATGGAGAGACAAATCTGTAGCTCAACGAAGTTCTGAAAAAGCCTCTTCGTCGAGTTTCACCCGCACTCAGGTCTTTTAGCAGGTCAGCCTGGTACACCTGTAACACAGCCATGGTGTGCAGCGCAGCACCAACCTGACCTGCCGCTTGATAAGCCCTCCCCACTAGCATGGAGGTAGTTTTGCATGGCTTAGAGGGGAGAGCAGGTTTTTTCAAAGATGATGCCGAACCCAGTGAGAGATAACCCTTAAGTGTCTCTTCGACCGGCGGCATCATTGAATACCCTCGCACCTCAGCACCCACGATAGTCGAATATAACGACGTCAAGGGCATGTGAACGCGCGAGGTATAAGGTTTCCTCCACGAACAAGCAAGCTCATTGTGGAGGTCATCAAAGAAGGAAAGGGACTGATGAGGCGTTCCCTTCCCTTGGCCACCAGACAGAAATCTGTCCTCTAACTTGGAGCGTTTGTGGGTTTCTTGGTCACGTGGCCAGTCTGACCACTGCACGAGTAACCACATCGAGTAACTCTACAGAGGATTTTGAGTCATGCTTTGAGCGCTAAGATGTGGTTAACTCAAAATCTGCAAATCGAAGAGAATCGAGGTCCCCCTCGTGAACTGAAGAGGCGCCGGAGCGCACTTCAAGATCACACGAAGGACCAGCCGGATCTGGGGAGAGAGCGAGCGAAAGGGACGGACCCGTCTCTCGCTCCTTAGCCAGATCCATATGAGAGCCCCATGAATGAAGTGTGGATGTCGGCTCTCAGAAGCAAGGCGAGCACGAAGCATTCTGACCGAAAGAAGGTCACAATGCGCGCACCCGCCCTGCCCCAACGCGAGAGCAGCGTGCTCTTCCCCCAAACAAACAAAACAAAACTTGTGCGTGTCCTTGTCAGTCATGTAACGCTGACAAGGAAACATGCATCGTTTGCTCTGTTTCTCCACCATTTTCTTTTCTTTATATATATATATATATATATATATATATATATATATATATATATATAATATCTTTCAGAGCAGAGAGAGAAAGGAAAGAAAGTTCTGCGCACTGCCTTACAATCTCTAACTCCTAACAAAGGGCAGAAAGTTTTTAGCAGGTTTGTGAGACACACAGCACAGTATGCTCTGAAGGAAAAATATCTGACGACACGCTGTTGACGCCTCTATTTATAGCCTGGCCACAGGCGCATAATGATCTCACCAGCTGAGGCTATAAATTCCGGTCAATGTTCATTGATGTGTTACACACATATTCACAGTTGGTCGAAATGCAGGATTGTTCCCAAAAGTGCTTAGCAAAGCGCAGCATCATAGTGAAGCTTTTTGTAAAGGGAACAATAGTTTTTTCCCCTACTATGAGGAGACACTATTTTGTGGAATCATATCTCCCAATTAAATTGTTGTAGAGACATGGCGGTGGGCTCATTTCACTTGTGCTACCAATCAGTCTTTAAGTATCACCTTGGAAATGGTGTACCCACATGCTAGCAACCATTTACAGCACCCTAGCAACAGCCCCCATGCACTTCCATTCAAAATAGCTCAGATGGTTATCTTCAGAACAGAATATCATAGACACTTGGAGATTGGCTCTTTTGAGTCAAGTTAGTAAGCAGCCAATACGAATCACTCCATTCACTGGCTAGCCACACCATGGCAACCATTTAGAGCACCCTAGCAACCAGTTCAATTGATTTCAATGACTGTGATATCTTCAGATCAGAATGTCCTAGAGACATGAGAGTTGTTTTTTTTAATTGGGTGAGCAATCAGTATCCAATTATCATCATGGGAACTACTTAGCCATGCACTAGCAAACGTTTAGAGCACCCAAGCAACCAAAACACCATTGAAATCCATTCAAAATCACTAAAATGGTTACCTCAGGATCAGAATGCCATAGAGACTTCAGGGTTGACTTTCACTCAGGATGGCAAGTAGTCATGTGATGTATCACCTTGGTAACTGCATAGCAACCAGATGGGGTTACCTTAGCAACCAAGTAAAAAAATCACATTTCTTTGAACCAGAACATAGTAGAGACTTCCGGGTTGACTTATTTCACTCAGGTTGGCAAGGAGCCTTGATAAGTATCGCCCTGGTAACTGCCTAGAAACCAGATGGGGTTACACTAGCAACCAAGTAACAAATCATGTATCTCTGCTCAAGAACATTGTTGAGACTTCCTGTTTGGCTTGTTTGACTCAGTCTAGCAAGGAGAATTTTGAGTATCACTCTGGTAACTGCCTAGCAACCAGATGGATCACCCTAGCAACCATAGAACAACACCAATATCTCTGCACTAGAACATCCTACTGTCATGGGGGGTTACCACTTTCAGCTTGGGGCAGTTGGGGGTCATTGTGGTGAGAAATTTTGCCACGGCAAGCACCACTCACATTTTCTTCTGGAAATGAACCTATATAGTTTTTCTTTTACTTATTCTTCTTCCGTACAAAACTTTGGCACCTAACTCGTCCCTCATCATTGGCGAAGACCTACAAATGATGTGTCAAATCATCTGGCCTATTTACGACACCTTTGCTATGACTTTTCTATGGGGTGGGGGTATGGTGTACCTTTGGGGGGCACAAAACCGTCACAAAAAATCCCATTGACTTAACATTGGAAAAACCTTTGTTGGATCATATCTCCTGATCAAAATGATGTAGACACATGTGGGCGCTCTAATTTATTCGGACTAGCAAGCCGTCTTCGAACATACCCTGTGTTTGGGGGTACAATTTACTCCATGGGGTAAAAATGGGGACAAAAACATCCCAAAACTCCCATAGGTTGCTATGAGAAGAGATTTTGTTCCTACTGTGGCAGTCAATGCAAGAATGATGTTAGATCATATCTCCCAATCATAATGACATTGAGACTTGGAGGTGGGCTTATTTCAATCAGGATACCAACCACTCTAAGTTTCATTTTGGAAATGGCATAGCCACACCATAACAACAATTTATGGGACCTTAGCAACCACCACCCAATAGCTTCTATTCCAATTGTCTCCAAACGATATCTTCAGAACAGAAGGTCGTAGTCACTTGGGGATTGGCTCTTTTGAGTCAGGTTAGTTAGCAGCCAATAATAATCACTCTGTTCACTGGCAAGCCATACCCAGGCAACCATTTAGAGCACCCTAGCAACCAACTCTATTGCTTTCCATTAGAGTGTGATATCTTTGGATTAGAATGACCTAGAGACATGAGAGTTGGCTTGTTTTAATTGGGTGAGAAATCAGTCTTCAATATTCATCATGGGAACTACTTAACCACACTCTAGCAACCATTTAGAGCACCCTAGCATCCAAACACCATTGACTTCCATTCAAAATCGGCCACCATAATGATCCTGATAATCAGAAATATTTTTATAATGGGTCCAGAGACCTCTTTTAAAGGGATATATTTGCTTGAGTACTGTAACACTTTCCAGCAAGGATGACGTGAGAAGACAGTTCTTCAAGCTCAAGGTGAGATACACAGTACTTTACACAAACATTTAAACTCTCAGGATATATCATACTAAGGAACACAGCAGGCTTCCTTGTGTCAGACTCTCTCACAAAGGTTCTGTGGCTGCCACTTTTATGCCGCTCTGCCCGTGCTCACTGAAATTAGACACAGCTGTTAGGTATAATTTAGCTCAGGTGTAAGCGCCCTTAGGGGTCAGCAATGTTGACCGTTGGAAACTCAATGCTCCATGGGTTTTCTGGAGATTGTTCTCCTGGAGACCCTGGGTGTTCTGGAGACTGTTCCCTAGAAAGCCTTGGGTCTGGGGTAACTGCTGAACAAGGAATATCACTATTGCTATCATTGCCAGTACTTTCACCTTCCTGTCCTGATTTCGCTTCCTGTGGCACATCTGTCCTTCATCTCCTGTTTCAGCATCCTCAGTTTCTCTAGAATGAGGTGTGACAGAGTTACTACTTTCTCCTTCTTGCTCTTCACTTCCTTCTTCTTGTTCCTCCTTTTCTTGAGCATAAGCTCTTGTTCCTCTTTCATCTTCATGTTAAGCTATACAGTATTTACATCTTCTTGTTCTTCTCCTGTTTCTCTTTCTTCCTCAGGGTATGTTACATTCAATTCTTCCTGTTCCCCTTCTGCTCTAGATGCCGGGTTTTGTGTGTAGGTCAAGCATATGTGCCCTAGTGCAGTTATTCAAATGGTACCACGTTGTGCTACCTTCTACCAGCACTGCTGTTGGGGTTTCCCTTACAACCTTGTAAGGTCCTGACCTTCTGGGGTCATTCCACCTCCTTCTGAACACTCTCAGGTACACTATGTCTCCAGGAACTACTGGACAAGGTGCTTTCTCCTCTTGCCTGGGTCCTCTGTTCTTTTCCTGTGAATATGTTTTTATGTATAGCAGTCAATTGTCTCATGTAGGATTTTAGTTTAATCTCTAATTGTTCTAGAAGTGGGCCTTCATAGGGATCCCTTAGATATGGTACCGGCATGGGTCTTCCTGTTAGCATCTCATGTGGTGTTAGATTGGTAATTCTGTTCATCTGCATACAGTATTTCATTAATGCAAGTGGTAGGGCATCAACCCAATTGAGTTTAGTTTCAGTACAGATCTTAACAATCTTGGCTTTCAGAGTTAGATTTACCCTTTCTACCATTCCCTGCAATTGTGGATGTTAGACACATCCCGATCTATGTTTTATAATTAGTTGTTGTATCAGTGTTTTCACAGTTTTTTAATGAATGCTGAGCCATTGTCTGAGCTAATTTGATATTGTATGCCAAAACTTTTCTCATAATCTCCCATTATGTTTAGCGCAGATTTCACATTCAGCTAAAAATTAATCTACCATTGCTTGTAGGTACGTGGACCAATATCCTTGTAATTTTATTTTTCTAATCACGGTTCGGGCGGCCCAACTTAGTGCTGCATTCGTGCAACATCATCAAATTTGGGTTGGGTCTGAAGTAAAATTTCTACTTTTGCCATTATTGCTACTTGATATCCTGAAGGCTTTTTAGCATATAAGTCAGCAGCATTGTTTCCTTGGATGACAAAGTCATTGCCTTTTTTTATGGGCTTAACATTTAATCAATCTTTTTGGATGCATCATTGCTGAAATAAATTTAATTATCTGATCATTGTGCTGAATTGGAGTTCCAGCACCCAGACTGCTCAAAATAAATGACACACTCATTTGTATGCGGAATCTGTATAGATGTTTACAGTTTGATTAGAGGCCTCAGTTAATGCTTTTAGTTCAGCCAATTGTGCTGAGCATGGTTGTTCACAATGCTGAACCACAGTTGGGACAACATTTTTGTCTTCCTTCCTGACAATGTCATACCTAGCATGACTTCCTAGATTATCTCTGAAACATGACCCATCAACAAAATAATTTGCCTCTGCATCAATGATTGGTGTTGATTCCAAGTCTGGTTTTAGATGTGTAAAACCTAAGCAATCTACCACACTTTCATGAGGAGTCTCTTCTCCTTCTAGGGGAATGTAATTAGCTGGATTTACTGTCGTACATCTCATTATGGTAACGTCTGGATACGTTAACAGTCAAACACCTTGCTTGAGTTAAAACAAATCGTCCTTTTTCTAGTAATTCTGTAACTTTGTGATGGGTGTAATTCACTACTGGGAAGCCCATGGTCACAGAAGAGGCTTTGTCATAAGCATAATACACTGCTGCAAGCCCTTGATAGCACGGTGGATAGCCTTGCACCACATTGTCGAGTTTGCACTATAGTAGGCTATTGGTTGTTTCTTTCTTCCACTACAAGTCTCCTGCATTAAAACTGCTGATAAGCATCTTTCCTATTTTCTACATACAAATGTAATGGTTTTGTATATTCTGGGGTCGCCAGAGTGGGTGCTGTCTGAAGTTCTTTTTTCAAGGACTCAAAGGCTATCACAGCGTCAGTATCCCATGTTAATCGAGCATGAAGATCCTGATGTCCTGTCTGTTTCATCAATGCTCTCAAAGGAGCCGTTTTAATTGCATAGTCTTTGATCCAATATGCACTGAAACCTGTCATTCCTAAAAAGGTCATCATCTGCCCCACTGTTTGTGGATAAGGTGCCCTGCTTATTCCCTCCAATTGGCTAGATTATATAGTCTTAGTGTTATGTGCAATGATTCCTCCTAAGTATTCTACTTGTGGTAAACAGTACTGCAACTTTTCTTTTCAGCCAATTTCACAAGTACCTTAATAGATTCTTGATGACACTGTTCTAATGTTGTTGAACAAACTAGTAGGTCATCTACATACTGTATTAATGTACTATTAATACTGAGATCTTCCATTTTGGTTTTCAGCATTTGGTTGAAACATGTGGTGAATGCTTGAATCCCTGGGGCATTCTAGTGTATGTATTCTGTTTAACTTGGTAGGCGAATGATAAAAGGTGTCTGCTTTTTTCTGCTAGAGGGATGCTGAAAAGGCTGAAGACAGATCAATTACAGTAAAGTAATTGGCAGCAGGAGGAACATTAGTCAGCAGCATATGTGAGTTTGGCACTTCTGCAAGCCAGTCTTCACTACTTCATTAACTGCTCTTAAATCATGCACTAAATGCCATTTCGACCTATCTGCTTTCGCTACTGGCAGTATGGAAGTGTTACAAGAGCTCATTGTTTCAATTAATCCCCCCGCCTTATGCAATCCCTCGGTAGGTTTTTGGAAATCCTTCTACAGCTTCTTGTTTTAGTGGGTATTGTGGTATTCTTGTTAGCTGTTCTACTGGTCTAATTTTTATCCTAACTGGATTAGCAGATTTCAGTAACCGTACATCTGTATCATGTCAGGACCATAATTCAGCCGGGACCTGTTTTTCCATTTCGAGCATTAATTCTGCTCTTCTTGAGACAAGTTTTTATTTTCCTTTGGTAGTTACTACGACCCTCGGAACACCCATAATGGCTGTGACGCACAGTATTTTCAGGTATGTTTTGATTGATGGCATAGCATCCACTATGGCAGTTCTGAAAAATGCTGACATCACCGGATCTTTTTCCAGATCTCTTTCCATTTCTTGCTTCCATCTTCTTAGTTCTCGCTGAATGTAGGTTTTGGGATTCTCTGTCTCACCTATTGGTTCTCCCTTCAATGATTTTTGGTCCATCCATGTCAGATATTATTTTCTTAATGCTGTCCATATTCTGGTACGACACCAATTCAATGGAGTTCAATCCAATCCGGCATCATTAATCACTGTCTTCAGGCCTGCTTCGTTAAAAATGTTGTTCATTTTGGCTCCCCCTTAATGTCCCCAATTGGCAGAAATGTTCCTGCTATTTGTTCTTCTACTACCTTTATCCATTTTCCTGCCCCCTCATGTATGTCTGGAAGGCAAGATATCAATCCATCGAGGTCCTGATTGGCCCATGGCACATACTGTTCATGAGTTACATTTATTAAAATAGGGCACTGCATTGAACTCTCAACGAATGTTTCCATGTTGATGAGAAATTCATCGCTGAATTGACTCCTGGCTCTCTTTCCTTCAGGTGCCTGTTATTTGGGTAGTCTTTAGTCAGGTCCATATTACTTGTGGCTCTTATCAATCTTCGTGTTTCACTTCTTTCCCAACTTAGTTTTCTTTTAGGTAAATCTTCAGTCAGTAAATTGCCTGACACCCTTTTATATAATTTTTTTAGTGGGTCCTGGGCAAGCTTTTGGTGTTAAGCGTGTTTGTTTTTCTTCATATTCCTTTCTTCCTGACATTCTTTATCCAATTTTGATTAATTCTTTCTGAACTACTATTTCATTCAATTCTCCCTCAGATGTGAGCTCTTCTCTTGTCATATCTTCAGTTTGTCTCGCTGTTACTTCTGTCAGAATTTGTATTTCCTGATACAATCTTCTTTCACCAATTTGTGAACCTATTCAGGACTCCTGCATAGGTTAAAGTATCCCTTTTTGTTTCTTCATTCCCTCTTTCTTGAATGTCTTCCTTTATTTCTACTTCACCTATTATATCCACGACCCCTGATAATGACATTTCACAATTTGTTCAAGAGGTGGAGCATAAGGAGGAGGTCTCTCTGTTTTTTCTTCTTTTTCACCATCCAGTTCTCTTTTTTGCTGACTTTCTCCTTTCAATAACTTTATTCCTTGGTTTTTTTAACAGTTGCAATATTCCTCTCTCCCTATCTCTTTTGCCTTCCCTCTTCTGTACTTTGTTTTTAGCCTTGTGATTTTTTATCAGTGCATCCATTTCTCTGCACATAGCCACATCAAATGTTCCCTCTGCTGGCCATTTTGTGTTCAACCCTTTTGTAGGGCCTCATGTATTCAGATACAAGACAAAGGCAGGCCTAACACAGTCGTAAAGCCTGGCTGAGGCCCACAAATACAAAGTCATAAATCTTACTGATAAAAACCGTGCCAAAATCAAACAAAGGGAGTACAAAACAGACTACAGCTCCCAAGAAGCCTTGCTCACTTTACAACTCTGTGAAATTCCAAAGGATTGAACTCTCAACTCCTATTGGATAAGGCACTCAAAAGAACACACCTCAACTATGATGTCATCAGGAGTAGAAATACCGCGAAAATCGTTCTGTACCTCGCTTCCAGTAACTTCGCTCGCCGTGCACAGACCAGTCCACACTGCTCTCAGGTGTTGCCTCATTGCAAAAGGAAGTAACGTGCAACTTGAAACTGCGGCCATACAATCTCCATCTCGCTGGACAAGTTGAGATTACATTGTGTTCCACCGAACACTTTAACGGATCCGAAGGAAACCGCCGAGCAATCCGCACCTTCATCCGGTTGCCTGCAGAAGTGAAGAAAGAATGATCCCCTTTCCTCTTCCGTCAAGTTAACGTCGCTGATTTCTCCGCCAGCCGCCGAGAATCAGCAGCCGCCCGCTGACAGAGCGAGATAACGGTCTTCCGTCAGTACTCAAGCCTCAAGGAACCGAGTCGGAGTCGAACGACGGATGAACACACATTCTACATGCGCTCTCATGCGATTCAAGTAAGAGGTTAACGTCTGGGCAGAGATATGATATTTAGGTGTGTTATTCTTGTGGATCAAGTTTATTGTTTGTACAGTTTACGGACCGCGGAGTCCGCTCATTTGTTGCTAATAATAGTCAAGCTATTGATGTAACAAACTGTTATCACAAAAGAGAGTTTTCTGTGTTGTAATCCAACTACTTTGGACTGTTGTGTTTTTACGCCATCGCGGATGAGACCGGCAAACTGTTTATCCATAAACTGGCTTCGGCGCCGCCACTTTCTCTCTCTCTCTCTCTCTCTCTCTCTCTCTCTTTCTCTGTCGTACTAACCACACACACACACACACACACAAGACGTACAAGCGAAAGACATGCTGCACACGGGCAGACGCCATTAACCGGCTTCACTCCGCCCACATTCACGGCCATACTCTGGCCGGAAATCTCGCGTGACGTGCACTCCACGAGAGTCACGTCCGCCATTTTGTGCACGTCACTCCTCTCTCACACACACACACATACAGTCCTCTCATATGTTATAGGTTTATTTTGGTTACTATATCTAATCATCTCACTGTTTAGTTTGTCGTTGAATGACGGAAGTTTATTGACTGCATTGTATTGATTATTAATTGATATTATATTTCCAATAAACTTTGTTATAATTAAAAGATAATTATTTTGGTTTCTTTTGCATACACATGTGTCAAAGGCTGGCAGGGGATGCCAGTGCTCGAATTCACCCCTTCGTTGTTCCCTTTTAATCTTGATGATCTACGAACATCAATTTTCCTAAGAGAACAATCTAACATTGATACTGTTATACGGTCTGGTTATTAGTCCCTGATTCCAGGGTGGAGCCCCGTCTACATTAATCCTAATTCATATTCTATTAATTTTAATAATTAATTATTATCTTTGATAATAATTCATATTCTGTTAAATTTGATGATTGTTGATTTAAAGGATTAAAAAAGCTAACATTGATTCAAATCAATGTTCTATTGATTTGAATAATTAATGATTATCTATGATAATTATTAATTATTGCTAATAACCAAACCCGCTCCTAAACTGTGAGCCCTACACTTTTGTCCTCTTTTCCCATTTTTTAGAGACTTCTCTTATGATGTCCCTGCATATTGGAAACTCAGTGCACACTTGTTCTACTGGTGTTGATGCCATTGTTGTTTATTACTATGGGGTAAATTATGCTAATTATTGCACCCATCTAACCCCAGCTTGCATTTATGAGCTAAAAATGTTCAAGGAAGCTAATTACAGCATTTCTTTCTTCTTTGTGTAATGTACCAATCCCTCTTCTTCCTCTTTTTCATCCTTTTTTATTAATTATTTTCAAGGATTGGTTACGTATCCAATATTTTTTACTTGCAAAATGTATTTTCTCAATATCCCTGTTCTTAAAAGGTTGTTTGCTTATTCATTTTTATTGTTTACCAAGAGGTCGTAGTAGAGCGCAATTCCTGCAGCACATCGGGGTCAGGACTACCCAGGTGCAGTTCTTTGATTGCCTTGGCTTGGTGGACCTACAGGAGAGCCATGGTGTGCAAGGTAGAGGCGGCCTTTCAGGTGGCGCTGTAGGCTTTCGAAGTCAGCGACGACGTCACCCTACAGGCCTTGGAGGGGAGTACTGCTCTATCCACCTGGGGGACCTCCGTGTACCCGTGGGCCACCCCGCCGTCAAGGGTAGTGAGAGCGGACGAGTGAGGGGTTAGGTTTCGGGCAGTAAAAGGTGTCATCCATGACCTCGTCAACTCATCATGCACCTCCGGGAAGAAAGGTACTGAGGGGGAGGTGGCTGGGAGCGGTGCCCTAACCCGAGGTACCGAAGGGTTCCAGTCCAAGCCCACTCTCACGGCGGCCCGGGAAAGCATGTCGGCCATCTGCGTGTCGGTCTCAGACTGGGCGAGCTGACCCGAAGGTAGCAACCAGTCAAGTCCTCTGTGTCAGACACCTGAACGTTCTCCGATGCAGTGGCGACATCCTCATCCAATTCCATATCACAGGCTGGCTGTGAGGCATTATCCCGTACCCAGACGGAAGCAAATGAGCGTGCTGGGAACAGGTGGTCCGTGGGGATTTACCAGATGAAACCGAGCCCACTACGATCCCCAAGTCACCTCCATCGCCAGCCGGGTCGACCTCAATTCCGTGCGAAGAAGGAGCAACGTGGGGGGTGGCTGAAGTGGCGTTCATTTTGAGGAATGAAGGCTGCGACCGCAACGCTGCCATGGTCATGTCCTCGCAATGAATACATGAACCATCCACAAATGCTGCCTCAGTGTGATCAATGCCCAGGCACACGAGGCAGCGACCGTCGGTCTTGTAGAGATATCAACCTCATCCAGGAACTACACAGAGGCTGAAAGGCATCTTTAAAAAGACGCGTCCTGAAAAGGACATTCAACACCTGCTTGTATATTGTTCTTTTATGAGTGAAAATAAACTCTTTTAGAGAATCAAACTCTTTTAGGAGGGGAAAACACTTTCAGACAGAAAGTGCTGCCGAAGCGCCCAGGGGCATGGACTGCAAAAGAGAGAACGCCGCTGGAAACTCGCCGTAGGATCCAACAGCAGTGCTTCATGCCAACAGAGGTGAGTGGAACAGTGGTGAGACTTCAGCTTGCTGGTGCACAACCGCTCAGCTCAGAAGAAAAAATATGACTGACAGGCTCACGCCCACTTCCCTTTATATCCGTATGTCCGGGACATGCAAATTCTGTCTGCCAATTTCTCATTGGCCTTTTCTCAAGTTCAGAGGTACGCAAGGCTCCCAAGGAAGACCCCTTGTGTCACTTCATTCAACACAGCGTCGAGTGAGTGACAGAAGGGGAAGTTCAATTATTTTTTTATACATCTTTTTTGTTCACAATGTTTTGTTGCTAAATTTATTTATACATCATCATTGGTTGCAACATTTTTTTGCTAACTTTGCTCATGCATCATTGAATTGTTTACAAATTGTTGTGCCTAAAATATGTTAGTGCAATACATCACTATGTTGCTAAATATTCTTTATTATACAAGGTTGCTTGATAACTGTCGTATTCTCTTGTTTATTGCGTGAGTAAAACACAGACACTCACTCGTGCGTCTCTTCCACAACCTCGCCTTTATTTAACACCACCCAGCGCCCACTCCTGGGCAGACCACCGTACTCCAGGCCTAAACCATGTAACCCACTGTTATGTAGTTCCACTACATAGATTATCTTACATCTCCCCTTTTAACGGAAGCAACAACAAAAACAATAACATATTTTCTTTACTAGACATTGCTTAAAGAACAACTCAACACTGAGCAATAACCAATATCTGTTGTTGTTGTTGTTATGAAAAACACATTATCAACAGATACACATGTATATATATTTTTTTTTCAACATTATTAGCAACATTTCCCCTCTTCTCCTTTTCTGTTCTTTTTTTCTTTTCTTCCCACAACTAGGGAGGCTGGGGGGGGGGGTAACTGCTTGACTACTGTGAAACGGTCCCCTAAAGCTACAGCAAAGTGACTATAAATCCAGTCTTTTAGGTTTTACGACTGGCCTCCCAGATCTGGTTACTGCTCCCGTTGGACTGACAGAATATGTTTGGGGTGTCAGTGCATTTTGTGTCTCTGTACTGTTCTCAGACAACTGGGAACCAGCATGGGTGTCACAATCACCATCGTGTACATCCATAGGAAAGAGGAAATGCCGGTTCCTACGAACAGTTCCATGAGGCACATCCACCTGGTAAGAACGGGGTGTTGGATGTTTCTTTACCACAGTCCCAGTCACCTTTTGATCTGTGACCCACACCTGATCGCCAGGTGAGAGCTTGTTCAGGTCATGCACCCTATGCCGTTTGTTGAAATATCTCATATCTGCACTTCTTTTCTCTCTCTCTCGAACACTTATGGCGGTGCCATCAGGTAACAAGGGGTCCAATAGTCTTGGGAGGGTTGGCACCGTAGTACGAAGGCGGCGCCCCATGAGCAACTGGGCTGGGCTGTACCCGTTTTGAAGTGGAGTCGACCTATATGACAGTAAGGCAAGATAAGGATCTTGCTCTTTTTTGAGAAGGTTTTTTACTGTCTGTACAGCCCGCTCGCTTTCTCCGTTTCTGCGTGGATGCTTTGGGCTACTGGTGACATTTATCACTCACTAATATCTCTGGGATGCCGTGGCATGCAAAGATAGACTTTAGGTGTGTAGTAATATCTCCAGAGCTGGTGAGTGAAAGATTTGCCACCTCAACATACCGTGAATAATAATCCACAACTAAAAGATAGGTTTTCCCTTTCAGGACAAACAGATCTGTTCCTAGCTTTTGCCAGGGCCTCTCAGGAAGATCCGATGGGATCAACGGTTCAGTGTGATTAGTGCGCTCTTTAATGCAAGTATGGCATTTCAGAACCAGCTCGTTCAACTGTTGGCTAAGTCCCGGCCACCACACACTTTGCCATGCACGTGCTCTGCATTTAACTACCCCTTGATGCCCTTCGTGCAGCCTGTCAAGGACATCATTTTGCAAAGCTGAGGGAATGACGAGTCTTGTACCTTTCAGAAGGAGGCCATTGTGGACAGATAGGTAAGCTCGCTCAGATCAGTAGAGCTTCTCGGTCCCTGTACAACAACCTGACTCAGGCCATCCGTCCTTGCACATTTTCATGACATTTGAGCAAACACTATCCGACTTGAGGTGCTCTCTCAGGTTGTCCAGGTAAGACTGACTTGCTGGGAGATGCTCCACAATGCTGTCGACATAAATGTTAGTGTTTTCCATGAACTCCACATCCATGTTTTCTCTATGAGCAGGTAGCGGAGCACGTGACAGAGTGTCAGCAGTCCATAAGCTCTTGCCAGGAACATGAGAAATCTTGTATGTATAGCGCATCAGTCTCATACGGAACCGCTGGATGCGGGGAGGTAGGGCATCCAAATCCTGGACACAACGGAGACTCAACAGTGGTTTGTGATCGGTTTCCATCTCAAATTGTTGTCCAATCAAAAAGTCACGAAATCTCTCACATGCCCAGGTCAGCCCAAGGGCCTCCTTTTCAACTTGTGCATATCTTTGCTCAATAGGAGTAAGAGACCATGATGCGTAGGCCACAGGTCTCCAATCAACACCCTCTTTTTGCAGCAGGACTGCTCCCAAGCCATATGATGATGCATCTGCAGATACTTTGAGTTGCTTGTTTGCATCGTACAGGGCCAGCACTGGAGCAGAAGACAAGTCTCCTTTCAAGTTCTTAAAAGCTTTGACTTGCTCTTCCCCCCAGAACCAACAATTTTTCTTTGACAGGAGATCTCTGAGGGGTTTATCTTTTTCCGCCAGATGAGGAATGAATTTCCCCAGCTGGTTGACCATACCAAGAAAACTCCTTAGCTCACTGACATTTGTTGGCTCTGGCATCTCCTGGACTGCTGTGGCCTTGGCTGGGTCTGGTTGCACTCCTCTGTCTGAGATAATGTGGCCGAGTTACATTTTGTCTAAGTTAAGGGTAACGCCAGCATTTTCCATATTTTGGAGCACTGCGTGAAAGCGTACATCATGCTCCTCTTGAGAAAGCCCAGACACCAGCACATCGTCCATGTGACAGACCACACCGTCCAGGCCCTCCGTGACTTCAGTTACCATACGATTTTGGAAGTGCCCAGGTGCCAATACGATACCGAAGGGCAAACGATTGAAGAAATATCGCCCAAATGGTATGATAACAGTCGTCAGCTTTGCGGACTGTTCAGCTAGAGGTATTTGCCAAAATCCCATGTTTGCATCTAGCTTGCTAAAAACACAAGCTCCCGCTAACAACCCAAGAGTCTGATCAACTGAAGGAAGTATAAATTTCTCCCGTCGCACTGATTCGATGAGCTTTGTTAAGTCAACACAAATGCGTGGCTCACCCGACTTTTTGGGCACCACGACAATGCCTGCACACCACTCTGTGGGTTCTTCCACCCTGCTTATGACCCACATCCGCTCCATGCGTTGTAGTTAATTTTTTACTTTTGGCATGAGTGGAAGAGCGATACGTCGTGGAGTTTTGAGGGAAAATGGAACCGCTCCTGGGCTCAGTTCAATGGTGTAAGGCCTCTGTAACAGGCCTAGCCCACTGCACAGCTTTGGATAGCGTTCCTGTAGTGTGTTACTGCTTACACCATCAACAAGTGTGACAAGACCCAATTTGGTGACGGCGGGTCTACCTAGCAGTGGCGAATGAAGACTCTTGACAACATACACATCCTCCAATATGTGCTTGTCTCCTATCAGAAGCAGCATGTTTGAAACTCCAGTCATGCTAAGTGGTGAGCATCCAGGTCCAAGTAAAGGCTTGGTCACTATCTGGAGTGCTGGTTTGTTGCCCTCTTTAAATATCTTATGGAAGACATGGTCTGGCATAACAGTGACATCAGCGCCTGTGTCGATTTTGAACTGTACTTCACAGTCCTTTATTTTAATATCTATCAGCCAGGGGTCACCCCCGGCAACAACAGTGCCTAAAAATATGCCAGGGTCCTGTTCTTGAATCTCATTCACCTTTCTGGATGAAGCACACACCTTTTGGTAATGTCTCCTCTTCCCACAGGCATGACAGAGTACAGTATTTGCAGGGCATTGTGCTTTTGGATGAGATGGGCTTTTTCCACACTTGTGGCATCTTGATTGTGACTGTTTAAATTTGTCTTTTGCTCCATGAGCACTTTTGACTCTCGGCCTGCTTTTAGATTACATCATAGAAATTCTAAGGCCTTCAAAAGCCGTACAGCAAACCCATCTAATCTGGTGCCTATTACACGCCAAACTAAGATTGCTGTGGGGACAAAAACTGTTAAGTTAGCACTTTTAAACATCCGCTCACTTAAAAATAAATCACTTCTAGTCAATGACTTAATAAGCACATACAACTTGGATTTTATGTTTCTAAATGAAACTTGGCTAGAAGACAGCTGTAGTGCAACAGTCCTTAATGAAACATCCCCTCCTAACTTTACTTATTTGAGTGTCTGCAGAGAATGTAGGAGAGATGGGGGTTTAGCTGCTCTCTTTAAAGATGTCTATCAATGTAAGCAAATATCATTTGGGAATTACCCGTCTTTCGAATATCTGGGTAGTGTGTTAAAAGGTGCTCCACGCATTTTACTTATCATTATTTACAGGCCTCCAAAATACTCTCCAGCCTTCGCTGAGGACTTTACAGAACTGTTATCAACAATTACCTCAGAGTTTGACTGTTTTGCCATTGCTGGAGACTTTAACATTCACATAGATAATGCAGAAACCAATATGACAAAAGAAATCATAACTGTTTTAAAAACGTTTGATCTGACTCAGCATGTACATGGACCCACGCACAATCATGGACACACTCTAGATTTACTTATCAGTAAGGGTCTAAACATTTCATCGATTGTTATTAAGTATGTAGCACTGTCTGATCATTTCTGTGTTTTCTTTGATATATTGATCTCTCCTGCCATTGAAGCTAGATCTGTGTCTGTCAAGAAGAGATGCTTAAATGAGAACACTAGTGTACTATTTATGAAGGCTATATCTTTAACACCAAGTATATCTGCTGACTCTGTTGATTTTCTCCTTGATTCTTTTAACTCAAAAGTTAAAAGTGTAATTGATGATATTGCTCCTGTGAAAGTCAGGAAGAAGAGTGGAAGACAAAAATCACCTTGGAGAAACTCAACAGCAGTACAAAATATGAAAAGACAATGCAGAAAAGCAGAGCACATGTGGCGGAAGACAAAACTTGTAGTCCATTTTAACATCTACAAAGACAGCATCCATGCTTTTAATATGGAACTAGGCAAAGCTAGACAGACTTTCTTCTCGAATATTATAAACAGCAACTTAAACAACACACGCACTCTTTTTGCGACTGTAGAGAGACTGACAAACCCCCCAAGCCAGATTCCCAGTGAAATGCTCTCAGACAGCAAGTGCAGTGAGTTTGCTTCTTTCTTCTCTGAAAAAATCAATAATATCAGAAAGGTGATCAGCACATCCTTGAGTTGTGCTGGGGTCAGACAAATCAAACCACAACCTGAGAAAGTAGTTACTATGTCTGATTTCAAAGAAATTGATGGCAAAATTTTGGAAGAAACCGTACAGCACCTTAAAACATCAACCTGCGCCCTTGATGCACTTCCCACATCTTCTTTGTGTTCAACTGTTTAGAAGCAGATCTCCTAGAAGTGATAAACTCTTCACTTCTCTCTGCGAGTTTTCCAAACTCCCTGAAAACTGCAGTTGTCAAGCCCCTCTTGAAAAAGAGCAATCTGGATAAGACCATATTATGCAACTATAGACCGATCTCAAATCTTCCTTTCATAGGCAAGCTCATTGAAAAAGTTGTCTTCAATCAGCTGAACAAATTCTTGAACTCAGATGGATACTTTGACAATTTTCAATCTGGTTTCCGATCGCATCACAACACAGAGACAGCGCTCATAAAGATAATAAACGATATTCGCTTAAATACTGATACAGGCAAATTATCAGTACTGGTACTACTCGACCTCAGTGCTGCATTTGACACTGTTGATCACAACATACTTCTTGACAGGCTGGAAAACTGGGTGGGGCTTTCTGGGATGGTCCTAAAATGGTTCAGGTAATACTTAGAAGGGAGAGGTTATTATGTGAGTAAAGGAGACCATAAGTCTGAGAGGACGTCCATGACATGCGGAGTCCCTCAATGCTCAATTCTTGCGCCACTCCTGTTCAACCTGTATATGCTCCCAATGAGCCAAATAATGAAAAAGAACCAAATTGCTTACCACAGCTATGCAGACGACACACAGATATACTTAGCCCTATCACCTAACGATTACAGCCCCATTGACTCCCTGTGCCAATGCATTGATGAAGTTAACAGTTGGATGTGCCAAAACTTTCTTCAGTTAAACAAAGACAAAACTGAAGTCATTGTGTTTGGAAACAAAGATGACGTTCTCAAGGTGAATGCATACCTTGACACTAGGGGTCAAACAACTAAAAATCAAGTCAGGAATCTTGGTGTGTCTCTAGAGTCAGACCTTAGTTTCAGTAGTCATGTCAAAGCAATAACTAAATCAGCATAATATCATCTGAAAAATATTGCAAGAATTAGATGCTTTGTTTCCAGTCAAGACCTAGAGAAACTTGTGCATGCTTTCATCACCAGCAGGGTGGATTATTGTAATGGACTCCTCACTGGCCTTCCCAAAAAGACCATAAGACAGTTGCAGCTCATACAGAACACTGCTGCCAGGATTCTGAGCAGAACCAGAAAATATGAACATATCACACCAGTCCTCAAGTCTTTACACTGGCTGCCAGTTACATTTAGGATTGATTTTAAAGTATTATTACTGGTATATAAATCACTCAATGAGCTAGGACCTCAATATATTGCAGATATGCTCACTGAATATAAACCCAACAGATCACTCAGATCATTAGGATCACATCAGCTAGAAATACCAAGGGTTCACTCTAAGCAAGGAGAGTCTGCTTTTAGCTATTATGCCAGCCGCAGCTGGAACCAGCTTCCAGAAGAGATCAGATGTGCTCCTACATTAGTCACATTCAAATCCAGACTCAAAACACATCTGTTTAGCTGTGCATTTACTGAATGAGCACTGTGCCACTGTGTGTCCGACTGTTTGTACTGTATTTTATTTTATTTTATTCTAAACTGTTTCAATTATTCTTATTTTTTTTATTCTTATTTTAATCTCTTCTATGTAAAGCACTTTGAATTACCATTGTGTATGAAATGTGCTATATAAATAAACTTGCCTTGCCTACAGAGTCAGACATTTTGGCATTAATGCATTCACCACGCAAGTTACTCTGCTGCTGCTTCACTGCCTCAGTCTGTCTCGCCATGTCAATGGCCTTTTCCAGCATTAGATCTTTATCTAACTGCATTTGCTCTGACAGACGTAAATCATTTAAACCAACGACTAACCTGTCTCTGATTAATTCGTCGTGTAGTGGCCCATATTTGCAGTGCTCGGCCAAGGAGTACAGTGCAGTCACAAAGCAGTCGATTGGTTCGTTTTCTCCTTGTTTTCTCATGTTGAAATGTTCTCTTTCATATATCACGTTTTTTCTTCACAACAAAGAATGCGTGAAAACCCTCCTTCACTGCGTCGTATCGCTCACTGTTTTCGTTCGTCAGATTCAGCCCCTTCAAAATGTCGTCCGCTTCATCGCCCATGCAGTACATGAGTGTATTTATTTGATTGGCTTGCGTGGAAGTATGGAGATTACTGGACTGACGGAAACGTTCGAACCGTCGGATCCATCTTTCCCATTCGGTAGGTTTGGAGAAGTTAAATGGCTCAGGTGGCTGGATGCTGAACGTAGCATACGGGCTCGGCGCGGGCGGCTGCTGTTGTTCTCCTGCCGCTTGTTCCATGACTTTGCGACTTCAAAATAATAAAACTTTACTTGCCCCCCGAAACAAAACGTCTTCCGCAAGCTTATTAGAGTATCCTACTCTGACACCATGTCGTATTCTCTTGTTTATTGCATGAGTAAAACACACACACTCACTCGTGCGTCTCTTCCACAAGCCTCACCTTTATTGAACACCACCCAGCGCCCACTCCTGGGCAGACCACCGTACTCCGGGCCTAAACCATGTAACCCATTGTTATGTAGTTCCACTACATAGATTATCTTACAATAACATATCATTTTATTGTTTACAAAATTTGTTTATTAATATACTTATATATTAATTTATTGTTTACTAAGTTGGTTAATACACATGCTTAAACATCACTAAATGTACAAAATGTTATTGCTTCAAATGCTTATACAATACTAATATAACAAAGTTGTATTACTTCATGTGTTTATACATTACTAATGTAACAAAGTTTTATTACTTCATGTTCTTATACATTACTAAGATTTTCTACTCTGTCTCTCTTGTTTTCTAAGATCTAATTACCAAACATGCTGTTCCCTGAATACTTAATTTTTTTCCATATATCTCCACCCACAAGTGACTTATTTCTTCTGTGGCTCTTATGCTAATCTCTACTTCCAATGCTCCCATTGTCCCATTTGTTGTGTAGACTGCCATTAACTCTCCTTCAATATCTCTAAAATTCCCACTGCACTGATCATATGTCTGTAGTGACATATGATTTAGGGCAACATTCTTCAAGATTGTTGTTCCTCTCTGTCCTGGCCTCTCTGAGGTGGTATTGTAATAAGGAATTTCACTTCTAAGATAAGGGACATACACTAAGTTAATAGGTATTGTTGCTGACCCTCTCAATTGTTCCAATTGGAAGGGTTCAACATGTACAATCCCTCCAACTGTTTTGCAAATGGCTCAACTGCTATATATTTATGCACTATGTCCGTCCACTCTACCCACGGCCATTCACATTCTACTCTCTTCAAATTTGTTTTCTTGGTCAGTTTTTTCAGTAATCCTTCTTTCCTTCAGTTAGTTCCCTTCTCTGACACACGTAATCTACATACTCTGATTCTCTCCAAAAATGTATCTATTAATGTCTTTTCTAATTCTTTTTTTTTTTTTTTGACTATTCTGGTCTGCTGGGAACTTCTTCCTTCTCAAAATGTGTTAGTCTCAGCATTTCCTTTAGTTAAAGAACACTGTAGAAAGAAAATACTTTTTGTCTGTATTTGATCTAATTACCATAATTGCCCCCATATTCATCATGCTGTTTTTCTTTTTTTTTCTTTTGTTCCTGGTCTTTAACCCCCTCCCGTACCCCCTCCCTCTCAATCGCAGTCCATGCTGTAAGCTTTCAAGCGAGAGAGGAAGAGAGAAATGAGAGAGAGAGAAAGAGACAGAGAAAAAACAGGTGTCTTCTACTTTTTTATCAATAATTGTTTTTTTGGTTTGGATCACATATTCTGCAATCTGGATTATGCCCAAATATAAAAAACAAAAGCCATCTACAAAGCCAATATCTTGTAACATTTCTTACTCTTGGAATAATTTTTGTACCTTCTGCTTCAGTTTTTTTCATTATCCATTTTTCCTTGATTACACCTGTTTCTCTGCACTACAGCACACTTAACATACACTTACATATGCACTTTAATACAACAGAATAAGTGACATTATGCATACAAACCAACACAAAAGCATCACAGTTAGAAACAACATTATGTATAAACAAAGAAAACAGTCAATTCCACACATGCCTTAACCTGCTCAACAAATATATGCATATGTATATCTATCTATGTACTTCTACACTTTATTAAGCCCATGCTTGTATTTGTACATACTCTTAAGACCCTGATTCTGGGCCCACTATGCAATCACTACCTAACATTAATCTTTTTAAAGACCCTGCTTCTTGGCATAATATGCTACTTGTACATAACCTTTCTCTTTCTCCTTCTCTTAGAGCCCTGCTTCTGGGCAATCATGCAACCTCTGCCTGATTTATCGCAAATGCGGCCCTCTTTAATCTGGAACACAATTTTCTATTTTAGCCAATTACTAGAATTATTTTGATTCAGACAGGCAAGGCCTCAGAGTTACCACAGCCTAGGACAAACCCTCACCAGACTACACAAAACACAATTTTTAAGCAAAAAGCTTACCTCAGTGTTGGTGCCAGTGGTTTTTGTGCAGTCTATGGAGGCAACCTCACCATGGATTCCTCTTCTTGGTCTCTTTTTCTGCCCCACGTTGGGCGCCAAGTATATGTTTTGGAGAAAAGTCGAAGTTTATTCACTCTTTTCAAGAAATCTCTCAAGAGTCAGAGGTTCCAGATGTCAAAGATTTAATTTTATTGAGCAACCAATACACCTGAGAAGGCCAGCTAGCACAGAAATTGTTAAATTTGATTATCTTCAGCCAATGGACTGGCATCTTACATAATTTCAGCTCGCCACCAATATTTTCCAGGCCATCTGTCTTCTTTCTATATTGGTGGAAAACTTGCAACCTATCTATTTTAAAAAATACCTTTAATTTTTAACAAGTGTGCATTTCCAACAGAACAATTATGTAATATACAATTAGCCTTCTTTTCATGCGCTTCTTGCTGCACATCACGATTGCCTGTTTTTGCTCTGTATGCTGACTAAGCATGTTCCATACATGTGCTTTTCTCATTACAATTGATTACAACATTACATTAACAAAAAAAATGTGTACATGTGATATAATGTTGGTAAAAATTTTGAAAATATACCATACCTAGCAACCAGATGGGGATACCCTAGCAACAAAGTAACAAATCACATATCTCTGCACCAGAGCATCGTAGAGACTTCCGGGTAGATTTATTTTACTGAGGATGGCAAGGAACAAAATCTTGTGCTTTTGTAAAATAAAGAAAATAAAAAGGGTGAGCTTTCAGCAGTCTCTGTGTTCACGAGCATATTTCATAAACATGTCACAAAAATGAACTGAAACTCTGCGAATACTTATCACACAAACATATGTCTAAAGAAAGCTTAAAATGTCTACTTTTTAATGAACCAATTCAAATTTAAAACTAAATTCTCCTGCAATGCAATCTGTTTGAAACAAAGTGATATACAGTTTTTACTGGTCTATCTAATTATCTGTAATGTGACCCCAACCACCAGCAGAACACGCCATTCATACGCTAATGTGCTGAGACGATCAATGCAAATGTACACGCCCCCAACAGTGCGGTTTGATGTAAACACATTTCATTTATTGTTCTGCGCGTTTGCAATGATACACAGTCCAGAAAGTTCCAGGATAGTATAGAAGAGTTAACATTTTCCTCAGAAGAAGAGCGTGACTCCGATGAACATTTGTATTTTGAAGAGAGACTTGATCCAGCCGAGGATACAATTTCAGACGAGTAAGTCATTGAGTTTTCATTAGCTGACATGCTATTTTATATAAATATGCCCATATTAGAAAATCAGCACATTATAATGATTTCTGAAGGATCATGTGACACTGAAGACTGCAGTAATGATGCTGAAAATTCAGCTTTGATCACAAATTGCATTTTACAATATATTCAAATAGAAAACTGTTCTTTTAAATTGTATAAAGAGTTCAGAAGATTAATGTTGTTTCTGTGTTTTGGATCAAATAAATCCATTCTTGGTGAGCAGAAGAGACTTCTTTTAACGGTAGTGTAGGTCTAAAATTAAGTAAAGTCTTTATGTAAAGAAAATGTATAGTCAGATTACTTCTTTTAACTTAAAACTTGATTTGGATTATTAAGGCTTCTCACAGTCATTCTCTATCCCTCATTGATAGGCCCAGGGGAGGTGTCTTTGTCTTTCATGTGTGAATTACAATGAATATTCATGATCATTCACGCCTCCTCACATATTACCTTTCAACACTAAAACTGTCTTACAAAAGTAAATGTACTATATTGTTTTGCATGAATGAGTGATCAGGATGATTTTCACATCATTTTGTAGGAAAAGCTCTAGGCTACAAGATCCAGTTCTCAAAAGTCTTGTGGACAAATGTTTAGTATGTGTTATATGACCTTATTTCAGTGACTTAAAATTTTAGTTTTTTCAAAAACCATGCATAAACGTTATTTTCTCAAAAATACAAATCTGTACATACATGTTGCTCACATATTATTGTAGACAAGTTTGTGCTGAATACAGTGTTATCAGACTTTATAGCCATTAATATGTTTTTAAACAACTAAAAAAAGCACAAATGTCAAGGCATGTCAAAACTTTTCCAGGGCCCAAAATACCCTCAGACCCCAGAGGGTTAAACACTGACCCTTAACACTTACTTACTTTAATAATTTTAAACCATGACTTTAACTATACATAAGTAATATTTACATTATATTCATGATGTTAGCCAGAGAGGAACTGGCCCCCACAGTGAGTCTGGTTTCTTCCAAGATTATTTTTCTCCATTAATCAAAATCTTATGGAGTTTTGTGTTCCTTGCCACAGTCTCTTTCAGCTTGCTCAATGGGGTTATTAATACAATTATTATTTAATTACTTATTTTTAAACACGATAAACAATAATATTTTATCTAATTACTCAATGATGATTCATCGACATTATAGACATTAGTTTTACCGTCTGTTAATGCCTGATCTTCTGTAAAGCTGCTTTGAAACTATGTGTGTTGTGAAAGACGCAATACAAATAAAATTGACTTGACTTGACTAGATGGGGTTACCTTAGTAAACAAGTAAAAAAATCACATTTCTCTGCACCAGAACATTGTAGAGACTTCAGGGTTGACTTATTTCATTCAGGATGGAAAGGAGCCATGTAAATGATCACCTTGGAAACTGCCTAGCAACCAGATGGGTTTATCCTAGCAACCAAGTAACTAATCACATATCTCTGCACCAGAGCATCATAGAGACTTATTTCACTCAGTTTGGCAAGGAGCCATGTTAAGAATCACCTTAATAACTGCCTAGCAACCAGATGGGTTTACCCTAGCAACCAAGAAACTAATCACATATCTCTGCACCAGAGCATCGTAGAGACTTTCGTTTTGACTTATTTAACTCAGGGTAGCAAGAAGCCTTGTGAGAAGCACTATGGTAACCGCATAAAAACTTTATAGCAACCAGATGGGGTTAACCTAGTAAACAAGTAACAAATCACATTTCTCTGCACCAGGACATAGTAGGGTCTTCCAGGTTTACTTTTTTCATATGGGATGGAAAGGAGAGTTGATAAGTATCACCCTAGTAACTGCTTAACAACCAAATGAGTTTACCCTAGCAATCAAGCAACAAATCACATATATCTGCACCAGAATATTGAAGACACTTCTGGTTTCATTCATTTGACTGAGGGTAGCAAGAAGCCTTGTGAGTAGCACTATGGTAACCGTAAAAACCAGATGGGTTTACACCATGTGATTTGCAGCCAAGTCACATATGAAATATTGCTGCACCAGAACAGAGTAGAGACTTCCGGGTTGACATATTTCACTCATGATGGCAAGGAGCCATTTGAGTATCACTCTGGTAATTGCCTGGCAACCAGATAAGTTTACCCTATCAACCAAGTAACAAATCACATGTCTCTACACCAGAACATCATAGAGACTTACGAAATTGACTTATTTCACACAGGATGGCAAGGAGCCTTGATAAGTATGACCCAGGTAACTTCTTAGCAACCAGATGGAATTACTCTAGAAACCAAAGGACAAATCACATATCTCTGCACCAAAACACTTCCATTTTCATTAATTTGACTCAGAATAGCAAATAGCCTTGTGAGTAGCACTGTGGTAACTGCATAGCAACCAGATGGGTTTACCCTAGCAAACAAGTAATAAATCACATATGTCTGCACCTGAACATCATAGTGAGTTCCTGGTTTACTTATTTCACTAAGGATGGCAAGGAGCCTTTTGCATCTTGGTAACTGCTTAGCAACCAGATGGTGTTAATATAGCAACCAAGTAACATATCACATATCTCTGCAACAGAACATTGTAGATACAACCGGTTTCATTCATTTCACACAGGGTAAGGAGATTTGATAATCATCACCCTGGTAACGGCATAGCAACCAGAAGGGTTTACCCTAGCAACCAAGTAACAAATCACACATCGCTGCACCAGAATCGTAGAGATTTCCAGGTTGACATGATAATATTGATAATATCTTGGATCGAAACTCTTTTTTTTTTATGTAATATGCATTTGAGTAGGATATTGATAAAATGCATGTAAGAAAACTTGTCAGATTAAGAAAATCAAATGTGAGAATTGCTATGACTTTTTTGTGTTTATATTGCTGTTTGTCTGTTACTGACCAAAATAAAAAAGGTACTTACAGGTTCATAAAACAAAAAACACATTTAACTGTTATGAATGTTTTGTCAAATATGGCAGAAAAAGGTGGTATGAATTATTTTTTTATTAAAAAGGAAATTTTTTGGTCCATTTTTAGAATCAGTAATTAGTTAAGGTCACTGGATTTTCATGTAAACAGTATTTCATATCTACTGTATATGTCAAAGTGAGCTGCATGTATTACCCCATGATGCTGATAGAGCTCTAGATTAGGCCCTAGTAGTAAGTATTATATACCTTGTGACAAAGATGATTTATGGCCTATGATTTATGATCTAATTGGTGTACATTGTGACAAAAATTGATTTATGGCCTATGATTTATGACATAATTGGTGTACAGTTTGATCTTTTGATTCCTGTCCCCCCTTCCCCTCCACCCCCCTCCCCTCCCTCACCTTCCAACCCTCCCTCCGGCAGTTGTACAGACTTAATGACGTGTTTGGTCAGCTGTTCTGATATCTCAGCGGTGTAGCCGAGGCCATCTGTGTATTTAAAAGGGGTTAGGTCTGTTCATTGCAGGTATTCAGCAAGTATTTTGTGATTTCCACTTGAGCAATGGCATCCCCAGAAGTCCTAAAACCCCATTGGTAAATTATGTAGAAACGATTGCTAAGTTATGTTGGGTTCCGAGGAGATGTCATGGTCCATGCATGACCAAGTCTCTCAATGAACTATTAGAAAATCTGAAATACAACGTACAGTTGTGTTTGTACGACTTTGACAGAACATCTCGTTCTGTTAAGTTATTCAACATGGGGGCTACAACGGATGAAGACTGAATGAAATGTGTTTAAATCAAACCTCTGAACACTGTCAGGGGTGTGTACCGTTTGCATTGATCATCTCAGTACATTAGCGTATGAATGGCATGTTCTGCTGGTGGGTGTGATCACATTACATTTAATGAGCTCAGCCAGCTGAAACATGTACAGCGCTTTGTTTCATACAGATTAGATTGCAGGAGAATATTTGTTTTAAATTTGAATTGTTTTATTTAAAAGTAGACATTTTAAGCTTTCCTTGGACATATGTTTCATGTTTGTGTGATAAGTATTCGCGGAGTTTCAGTTCATTTTTGTGAAGTGTTTCAGAAATCTACTCGTGGAGACAGAGACTGCTGAAAGCTCACCCTTTTTATTTTCTTTATTTTACAAAAGCACAAGATTTTGTTACATTTACATTTATGCATTTGGCAGACGCTTTTATCCAAAGCGACTTAAAGGGCCCTTATTACAGGGACAATCCCCCTGGAGCAACCTGGAAGAACCAGTGTCCTTCTGATTACCAGTTATGTGCTTAGACCACTACACCACCACCACTCCATTATTGTTGTTATTGTGAGTGTACACAAATAAAAGTAGACCCTTTATAGTCTCTAATGATGTCTTACACTTATCTGTATACCCAAAAATGACGGAGTATTTTAAGTTTTTTCTGCTGTAATGACAAAAATATCCAGTAGGACGCGCCGGCACGTCCGTCGACCCCAGAGGGTTAACAAACGGCTGATTTGTCTAAAAAAGCACATGGACATAGTCAGAGGTCTATCAAACAACGGGACTGAAATGATATAACTCTATGCCTGCCAGAATGATTCACCCCGTGTGTTGCTTAAAATCATTCTAAATTCATTGTTTGAACATGATAATTTCTGTAAAATAGCCGATATAATATGCTTATGTGCATATGTAACGAGTGATAGGCATGTCTTTGAAAATGTTGATACTCTGGTTAATTACCTGATTGACAAAAATACTGATACATGCGTTAATTTCCTACAATATCTAGACATTGGTTGATGTTGGTGTTTCTATTTGACTATTTAAGCATGTATTGTATGATTACCCCTGATTTTAAAATAAAAGGATACTTTTCTAGATTCACTGTTTCATTATTTAGGTGGTGTCTGATCTGCTAACATGACCGAACAATTGCATAAGGTGTACTACACACCATCAAATCCCAGCTCTTTAGGGGGTGTGAGTAGATTAAAACGTGGTGTATTAGAGGAAAGTGGTGATTTGCTAAGTGATAAAGAAGTTTCAGACTGGTTAGCCAGTCAAGATGCTTATACACTCCACAGACCACTGCGACATCATTTTAAAAGGAATAGGGTCGTTGTTTATGGTATTGATACACAGTTTCAAATGGACCTGGTAGATATGTCAATATATTCTACGGAAAATGACAATACTAAATTTATTCTCACATGTATAGACGTGTTTAGCAAATATGCATGGGTACGTTGTATAAAGAACAAGACTGGATTGGCAGTGACCAATGCATTTAATTCAATACTACAAGAGGGTAGAATCTCTCAGAAAATTCAGACTGACAAGGGGAAGGAATTTTTTAACAAGCATTTCCAACAACTAACTAAAAAACACAACATTTACCATTTCAGCACGGGGAGTGAATTGAAAGCAAGCGTTATTGAACGTTTTAATAGAACGTTAAAAGGACGGATGTGGCGTTATTTAACAGCTATAAACTCTAAACGCTACATCAATGTTTTACAAGACATTATTCAAGGATACAACAGTAGTTATCACAGAAGTATTAAAATGAGGCCTGTAGATGTCAACAAAGAAAATGAACCGGTCAGTCTATGACAATTTGTATGGTAATGTGTGTAAGAAGATGCCTGTATTTAAATTCAAAATCGGCGACGTGGTTAGAATATCAAAGATGAGGGGTCCTTCTACCAAGGGTTATGAACAAAACTACACAGATGAGTTCTTCACTATAACCGAATGTATACCAGGACAACCACCAGTCTACAAACTATCTGATTATGATGGCGACGTTATCGATGGATCATTTTATGAAGAGGAGTTACAAAAAATTATTGTGGATAAGGACAAAGCTTTTAAAGTAGAAAAGATATTAGACAAGAAGAAGCATGGTAAAAGATCCATGGTGCTCGTGACGATGGGTGGGGTGGCCTCCGAAGTTTGACAGCTGGGTTAATGAAAAAGCTGTTGTAGATCTACAAACCTCTTAAAGCATATAAAAATAAAACATTTGTTACCTGACTTCATTTCTGCAGTAAACGGTCATGGATGAAGCAGGGTTTTATGTTACATTGCCATGCAATGCTTCATTAGATCTTCACCCCGAAAACCGAATTTCAAATTACAGAACAAGATTAGCCAAACCTATAAACTTAAAAGGTCGTTGGGAGGTGGGTGTGGCTGAAATTGAATACCCTAGATCATGGTACACTATTACTGATGATGGTGTGAAAGTCCAATTCAGAGAGGTTATCGACGGAATCAGCCATCTTGTGAAGATAAAGCTGAAAAGTGGTTATTATGACGAAGTTTTGTTTGTAATTAAGGAGCTAAATGCTATGCTACCTCGGCATGCACGTCTTGGCTACGATCATGTGAAAAACAAAGTGTTCATGATGGCGGCACCAGGAAGTTCCTTAACATTCCACGGTAAACTAGCCATTATTTTGGGTGTAATACCGAAGAAACCATTGGTAGCTGTAAATGATTATACTGGAAATGAAAGCATCAAACCCGGTTTTTACGCCAGTGTACGCGCCACACCAAGCAGACATAAATGGAGGGTTTTACACCATGTACATGTACACAGATATTATCGAATATCAATCTGTGGGTGATGCACATGCCCTGCTTTTGAGATGTGTACATATAAACGTATCGGATCGTGAAATAGTCAGTGTTGCATATGACAGAGTACACTACGTGTCAGTGAATAAACATTCTATTGGAGAGATTTGTATTGAGCTCAAAGACGACAGAAACAGGGAAGTGCCATTTTCTTACGGCAAAGTCGTCGTTAAACTACACTTCAGGCCTGTGAAACAACCGATCCTTTAAAAATGCCGTATTATAATCCGTACCAAATGGACCCCACTCATTATGTAAACTATTATAAAACTCAAGCAGGCGGTGGAATGCCGGGGTTTTCTGGGGGAGGGGTCATGTATGGGGCGGGGCTCGGAGGCCTTTTCAGGGGTTTGTTTCGAATGGCTCTTCTGTTGTTAAAAAGAGGTTTCAGCATAGCCAAACCACACCTTAAAAACGCTTCTAAAAACATAGCCAGCGGCGTTGTTACCAGAGCTATGACACATTCCTTTAATAATAATGATAAATCTCAAGACGGTTCGGGGTTAATGGTTATGTTACGTAAGCGGAGGTCTAAACCACCTGGAATGAGGAGGGGAGGAGTGGTCAGGCGGTAAAGAAAACCAGGAAACCCCTAAGAAAACCGCAGTTAGGCAACGAAAACGAAAGAGAGCTGTGAAGCGTTTTCATCTGTTAAAACTATATTATAAACCATGGCACTACTACACACCATGTCCGAAGAGTGTATTAAATCCGAACTGGATCTGTTTACAGTACCGATGACTCAGACGGCTATTGAAAAAAACACATACATTGAAATCCCTCCTCTATCTGCGATATCGGACAGCGTCCATTGGAATTTTTCATAGTGGGGAATGGTGAAGATTATATAGATTTAAATAATACACTGCTTTACATGCGTGTTAAAATCACAAATCCGGACGGTTCAAATATCAGAGATGGGACTCCTGTTGGACTGGTCAATTATCCAGGAAACACTATTTTTTCACAGGTTGACGTATCGCTTGGTGATAGGTTAATTTCGCAGAGTACAAACACTTACCCCTATCGATGTATTATAGAATGCCTTTTAAACTATGGTAAAGATACATTGGAAAGTGTTTTCTCAGCAGGTTTATTTTACAAAGATTCTGCTGGACATATGGATGCAGGCGATCCGGCAGGTGGTAACATTGGTCTGACAAAGAGGGCTGCCTTTAGCAACGAAAGTGCAGTAGTTGAGCTTTTATTAACCATACACAGTGATATTTTCTTTCAAGAAAAACTAATGCTTAATGGGGTGGACATTAAAATCCATCTGACAAGAGGCAAAGATGAATTTTGTCTAATGAGGAGTGATGCTATAGCATACAAACTGCGTATTTTGACAGCTTCTCTGTTTGTTAAAAAAGTATCTGTATCACCAGGAGTGAGACTGGGGCACGCTCAAGCACTACTCTCAACAACTGCCAAATACCCCATTGACAGGGTCTGCCTGAAAAATTTCTCCATACCAGCTGGAGGCCGTGTATCAAACCAGGAAAACCTGTTTTCAGGTACATTACCCAAATCCATCATATTGGGTATGGTCGATAATGATGCTTTTACAGGGGCATACAATAAAAACCCTTTTGCATTTAAGCATTACGATCTGGAGTTTCTAGCTGTTTATGTGGATGGTCAGCAACACCCGCCAAACCATTACAACCTGACTTTGGAGCAGGCACCGCCGTGCGAGAATTTTACCAGCTTGCACTTTCGTCTGGAAGACATCTAAAAAACCAAGCGTTGGTAATCGACAGAGAAGATTTTCTGCAGGGTTATACACTTTATGGTTTCAACCTCACTCCAGACGAAGAATGTGGTCAACACATCTCGCTTGTTAAGTCTGGGAATATCAGACTAGAAGTACGTTTCAGACAACCGCTTCCAAGAACCATTAATCTGATGTTTATGCTGTTTTTGACAACATCATTGAAGTTTCTAACCGAAGACAGGTACTTGTTGACTACTATTAATTGAAAACATGAATACCATACAACTTACAGCGGCTATAGACAGAATCACACAAAACACGCATTTTCTTGGAGTACTACCGTGTGATCATTTACCGAAGGACCCCTTAAGAACATTACACCATACACCTACGTCAGCCATAATCAACACAGACCCTGCACATCTCCCCAGTGAACACTGGTTAGCAATTTACATAAATAAGGATGGTTCAGCATTTTTCTTTGACAGTTTCGGTAATAGTCCTGATTTTATTCGTTTTCCTGTATCAATCACTGCCTTTCTAAAAAGGAATTCAACACGCATTCAATATTCAGCTAAACAAGTTCAGCATTTTATGTCTGACACATGTGGTCATCATTGTATTTTCTTTCTATATCATATGATTCGAGGTGCGTGCTTATGATGATGTTATGATGCTTTATAGCGATGATTTAATTAAAAATGATGAATATGTATCGCATTTTGTGAAAAAACTAAGGATAACTCATTGTAATAGTACTACATTTAAGTGTATGCAATGTGTGCAAATGGGTGAAACGTTTATGTTAAACACATGATTTGTAAATGTTTGCTTCAAATAAATAAAAAGAGCACAATGTCAAATGTACCAATGTCATAGCTTTATTGAATACCATATGATTAATTTGTACAAAAATGAATATACAATTATACAATATCAAAATGACAGCCATACGTTTTGATCAAGAGACGGTGATTTAAACGGTGATACATCTGAATCCTTAGAAGGCATACTTAAATACATTCTTTGACTCGTAGAGGTAGAGGGCGATGTAGACGGTTTGGTTTTAAATGAACTTATTACACGTCTAACCTTATGGTTTGGCACTGTTGAATAGGGGATGTTTAAAGTAGCAATTGCCTGCAAAAACTCAGTCCATCCATGAGGTATGGATGGACTGAGCGGAAGAAGAAATCCTCCTTTCTGGTTGAGCATGCGTTTTTTTGTGGACACACCAATCTTTTTATTGGCTATGTATTTAATTTCAGTCTTTCTCCTCTTCAACCGTTTGTGTTGCTGGTTCGTTAGTGGGATTGTGCCATAGAGTACATTAAATGCAATCTCACACAATGTTAAAATGAGCTCGTCAGATGCTGTTTGCATAATAAGACACCTTTGCATGGGGGTCGCTTTAAATAGCATTTTTAACAGGGGGAGGTTTCTAGATAGTCTAGCAGACATTTTACCAAAATCACGGTTTTCTTTTTTGAATGTAAACTACTGGCTGGTTTGAAAGCAACCCCGTTCTGAGACGAAAACATTCAGGGGTTTTTGCTTTATAGTCTATCATGAGGTATCCAAAAGGCTGGTTGGTAGCATCTTGATAGCATTCCATAAAATATTTTGTATTTCCGGGGTACATTTGTTTTCCCAACACATTTATCTGATTGTTATCACGAGGATTCTTAAACAATATTAAATAATTTGTATTCAAACTGATGGTTCTGCTGGATTTACCTTGGAAAAATTAATTCTGCACAATATAAATAGTGCTGAGGTTTCTATGGTGAACGTATTGAGTGAATAACTTTTCCACTTCAGAGTTTCCACTTGCCTCCATCATGTCGTCAATTATTAACAGATTTGTTTTATTGACAGGTAATAAAACATCATCATTCAGAGATTGCGGTATTCCTTCCACAAATTTAATGCTATACAATTTATACAGTTCATCATACATAGGTTGCCAGCAATCATAAATGTACACAATGTTTTCAATCTTTTTAGAAATCATATTTACAGCATTTTCCAACAACATTTTTACAAAATAAGACTTTCCAGAATTTGAAGGTCCACTTATTACACATGAAAAAGGATGTTGAAGTCTAAAATCAAAACCATCAACCTCCCGCACACTGCGGTGATTTAAAAATTATCAGTAGCCATACGGTAGAGTTGTATAATCAGGGAATAGCTGCCTCTTATTATACACCACTTGAAACTTTTTAACAACTGACTTGTTTTGCAAAGTGAAGTTCTTTTTATTCCTCACGATGTTGTCTGTGTAGGCTAGGATGTGTTTGGTGTCATGCGATTTTACATAACTGTCAACAAGACCGATCAAAGTGTCTAATCTAATCACCATAGAATTTTCAGCATTCAAAGTTATACCCTTTGCTTTCATACACACTTTACCTTTTGCAGTGCGATATCTGTATGTTTTAGGCCCTCCTGAACAAAATTCTGTGATGTGATCATCATTGCCGATTTCGTCAGTCAGATCCCCCAAATACGAACCCAGAGGAGGGTCCCAATCACCGTCTCTAGAGATAAAGATAACGCTGTCTGTGTCGCTATACAACAATCTGTCACCCAATTTATTCATAAGGCTATACAATTCTAACCGTGCATGTGCTGTTGTAAAGGCCCCCAGAAATATATTCACATCCCGTGTGTTGTACATGGCTCCATCGTCATGTTTGTACTGCACCAGAGCAATTTCATCAGACATGAATGTGAAATATTTAACGTCATACTGACAGCCAAATATGATGTGAGCAAATTCTTCTGGGTCTTTCAAAAGTTTAGAAGTGGGTAGATTTTCTCTCATTGAAAAACGCCCCCACAGACTATTCAGCAACAATTTGTTGATAGATCTCTGAGCAGGGTTGTGACAGATCTTTGTAGGATCGAGTTTAACCCCTTCTTTTTTAAAGTAATCATCGATATAGGCTTTTTTGTCTGAATCGGTGACTACGTGAGAGGGATAGTCTGAGGCCTCCTGTTTAAATTTCAGAAAGGTCTTTACATAATCGGAAAACAGTGTTTCCGATTTCTCTGCAAAGTGCCACACCTCTGAGACCTCCATTACAAGATACCCCTTCTCAATCGCCTTCAACAATTCAATGCTCACCCAGCAGCCTGAGATAGACCTCTCCTCATCTGTATGCGTACAAGATGTAACATTGATTTGTTTCTCAACGCATGTTCTGCACAGAGGAAACATAAGTTTCCCTGCACACCTGTAAGGAAGCACATGATGAAGCAATTTTCGGGGGGGTAGCATTGTGGCCTTAATAAGTCCGTAATAATTTTCAAGGGGTTCAAAATCCTTGAAAATTATTTCAGGATGTCCAACAGGGTAGCTTTTTCGAGCCTGACAGTAAGGATAAAGACTCGTGAAATCAACATATCTGATCTTTTCATTTTCTGAAGTTTTGTGGTACAACTTGTAAGCATTTGTACGCCCCCCAAAGAGTGCATCACGCGGTTTCAGTCTCTCAGGTGCCGAATAAGTGGTCATAAACGCAATTACATGAGGGTCAGTTTGCTTAAGATTCTTCCATACACACTCATGCATCACCTCAACGTCTAAACAGTATGCGTTCTGCAAAACATCAATCTTGTCATTAAACTGCATCCTGAGCACTCCAAAAGGCACTTCTGACAGGGGGTTTACATAGTCAGGTCTGTAACGACACTCGTGACCGTGGTGAAAACATTCTAGAAAAAATTCTACAGCTTTTCGTACACCATCTTTTTCGTAATATCCATCAACAAAGTACTCTCCAAACTTCACTTCACCGTGATTTAGTGCATGGTGAATGTCTACGTCACGTGTTTTTTTCACATACTCAAGCCATTCAATAGAGATGTTAGAGAATGTCTTATACTGATTGACGTATGCATTATTATGTGTCAGAGCCAGTGTATTTCTAGAGAGAAATTGCGTCTTGAAAGTACCCATAGAGCAACTAGCAAGAGTCACGTAGCTGAAAGGATCTACCTGCGTGCATCGTAGGAATTCATCTCTAAATTTAATGCATGCTTCACGTAATAAAACGATGTCATTCATGCAGTAGATGCCAATCTCTTTTTTGAAATCAAAGACTTCACCATCGACTGTTTCGTACCACTGATCAAATTTTGTCCTGGCACTATCGGTCATGGTGTTGTACCCGTAGTAGTTTTTAGCAGGGTATGGACCTATATAAGTCTGATTTTCCTGTCTGTTGAAATAGTGAGGAAAGAAGCCTTTCTTTATTTTTCAAATTTAATGCAGATGGCATCTTAGACAGAGCCATGTGGAGGAATGAGTAAGAATCGATAAAACGTTGCCTAAAAGTCTCATCATACATGAAAATGGTTCTACATCCCTGCATTACTATGTTAAGTTGGATTCCTGCATTGCAAAAATACTCCAGAATTAAAAAGTTGTCAAACCCGCTTGCATTGTGTGCAATCCAAGTGTAATTTTTGTATCTCGGCTGTCTAAACCTCCAAACGAGTTGTCTCACACACCCCTCACCTCCAAATTCAAATGTCTCACCATCAAAAGTCATGGCACACACATAATTTGCTATATGTTTACCATTATCACATCGTGTTTCAAAATCATAGAAAATGTAACTATCTGTATATTCCTTGGGTATTGTAGGCTGTATGAAGCACTGGTGTAGGCCTTCGTGGCTTACATCATCCCCGCAATGTAAACATTTATCATTTGGACAGTTATGAGGTTTGGGGTTTTTGGCTGTATGGTAACGTTTACTGCATTTACGACAATATTTTGTAGTATCGCAAGGAGATCTACCACAATCATCGTCCGTAGGGGGTACTATTTTATGAGCATTAAAACAGTATCTAGTTCTGCAATAACGCAAACAGTCTTGACAGTGTATTATGCTTTTAGGCTGTTTGTAGCACTCACTATCGTTGCAAACAGAGCACACATATTTACAATCATGATTCTGTCTGCTCGTATAACCTGTGTAACAGAAAATCACACACATATGCAGCCCTATAAAGGCTTTCAGATTCTTTATCATGTAATAATGAGAATCATGAATGTAAAGATATGCTGTTTTGGTGTGTGGCTCTAAAGTTTTATATTTTTCCAACTTTCCATCGGTTGACCTGTAAAAGACAACAATTTTTATGTCTAATGCATAGAGAATGCAATAACACAAATTTTGCAATGTCTCCTAGACCTATTTTATCCCAAGGTGTGAAACCGCCAGCACTCTGAATGGATTCACCCCGTCTTTCTAAGTTGTCATGGGAAATCTGAGGGTCGAGAAAATATGCTAGACATAATGAAAAACACAGGTTGTTTGACGTATTGACAGGACAGAATAAATGCATTCTTTTTCTTCTAATCACGTCATCATGTGCTATATCAACTAGCCCCCTACGAGCACCACCGTTCCTACTTCTGGTTATGGATGCGTGTAACTGCAAACTGTCGTCGGCCATCACTTTCGCATTGCTCTGCATAATTTTTTCAAATTGTTCAACAAAAATGCGTTCATTATAGCCATTGCTAGGTGATAATACACAGTTTACATCAGATTTCAGGCTGGGGCCTCTCAGTGAAATATTAATAAAACTGGATTCACCGCCCATCTGTCTGGAAAATGACACCATCTCTGACAATGCATTGTGCACAGATGTACTGTATTCAGCAAGGTCTGTAGACATTAAATCCCTTAAATTTAGACCCCTGTGTATCTCTATGCCATTGAAACGCGGTCTTGGTACAATTGTGAAATCATTTACAACACCTCCGTTTCTAACCAATGTTTCAATATTATTCTGACTTAAACCTACATGGGGGTCATTCGTGTCTGATGAAATATTGCTTACAACACCTGTCTGTACTGCATCAACAATCAGGTCATCCTCATTATTACCATCCTCGTGCTTTTTTATCATTGCTTCTAATCTTTCACAAAGGTTAGGTCGTGAGACCCCCAGTTTGTCATTATATTTTTGGATCATGTCTTCTAATCGCTTATGCGTACTTTAGAGCCGAGGGGCCTGATATTAATGAGGATGAACTGTGTGATGATGGTTCTAGTGACTGATTTAACATTTCACATTCTTTATTGCCATTAGAATAATTTAGACATCTTCTCTGTGTTTGAAGAATAACCTCTAATCTAGCATTTAAATCCAAATAGGCAGGACCTAAAACATCTATTTGTTGATCGATTATGCTTTGTAGCTGTTCAATATTTGACAAATGATCGTATCTAGTTCTTGCAGAAGGATTTTGTTCAAAGTCTGGTTGACAATCATGCAATTCATCGTCTGAATGTGTTCTTTTACTCGTCATATTGAAATCTTTTTTCAATACAGTTTTATTTTCCACTGATTATACACATACACCAACTACAAAAAAAGCACAGGTCACCTAAATAATACAAAACAACAACACCCTTTTAACACAAATCAATCATAAACACAAATATACACATACCAGCTACAAAAAAGCACAGGTCACCTAAATAATACAAAACAACAACATCCTTTTAACACAAATCAATCATAAACACAATTAGTTATTTTATATGTTCTATGACAGCGTTATTGATGTTAGTCAATATATTTACCATGAGCTGGCTTTCTCGGAATCCGTCCTGGAGAATCTTTTCAATTTTATTCAACATCTCGCGATTGGCACCAACTCGATCGAGAATAAGCCGTATAAGACTTCCTTGTTCTTCTGAGTTTGTCATCACCATGTGGAAGCAGTCACAAAGAAGTTTGACATTCTCTGAAATAATGTCCAGCTTCTCGTCCGCCAATCGATTCGGTTCACGCAATTCCATCAACAAATCATGGGAAAAGTTCTGTTGATTTGATGGTAGATTTTCATCCGCTTCGATAACTGTCTCTCCCACACACTCCTGATTATTCGCATCGTCCTCTGTACAATCCGATACAGCATCAATAAACGAAATCACATCCCCCGCATCGTTTAGCAGCACCTCCTCCTCTGACACCACAGGCCCGCCGTGTGATGAGAAAGCAATATCGGTGTTGTCTGGAAGTATGGGTTGGTTAAGAGCATCCCACTCCCTCACGAATGCATCATTATCGAAGATTGCTGTGGGGTCTTCGTCAATTTGCAAACTGGTAGCGTACAAATCTATATAAAGAATGAGAATATGTGTATTAGCAAGGGGTTACCATTTTTAATGATGTTAGTGTGAATCGTACTCACCAACTGATTCGTTTAACACAGAAGGTATTTGACATGACGTTGTTTGAGCGCTTCTCCTTTCTCCTGATGAAGACCCATGTTTTTTTTCTCCAAAATAGTGTCTTGCACCGTTTCCAGCTGGGGGTACAACATGTAATCGAGGGCTTCGTGAAATCCTCGGAATAGGACTAACGGGTTTGTTGCGTCTCCGTGACCTGAGTGACAGTGATGTCTTCGGTTTGGGTGTAGCAAACCCCGGTTGTGAGACAAGCGTTGACAAGTCAACGTTTGAAATATCTACAAACACCGAAAATAAATTTTTTTTTATCAATATTGCATAATCAAAATAGAACACAAATAATGTATACATACCTTGCAGTACACATCTGTTGACAGATTTGCTCTGACCCGTTGTTTCATTAATTAACGGTTCAGTCACTGAAAAATAAATAGAAAATATTCACATCAGTACTAAGCCATTCTAATATATAAATACATAAAAATTATCTTTATGTAAACTTACGCAGTTGATCGATGCGATCCAGGTTTTCATAATCGTTGATAGGGCCTGAATTACGTACAAATAAAAATGATTTAAATGCCTGTTAAAAATCAAGGTACCAAAATGTAAAACATCAATATTTAAAAAAGATCACATACTTCTGAAAATAAACGCCATTTTAAAGTGCAATCACCAGTGTTCTACAGATGCGTCCGTCTGGTTCAGCTGTAAATGATGATCACACAAGCTTAAAGTCTGTTTAAATAGGCTGAGTTCTCCCCCATAAGAAGACCTTCACTCACTCACTGCCAGAGGGAGGGGTTGGGGAGGGTAATGGGGGGGCAAGAATTAAAAGTTCAAAGGTACTGCAATTAAGTCATAAAGCATAGGCCATATATAATTTTTTGTCACAAAGTTTCACAATCACACCACAGCTATCTGGCGCCATCTTCTGTTTAAATCTGGGTTCATGACGCACCACGACAACTCAAAATGACGGAGGCCTATAAAAGTTTAAAACACATTTTATTCATGTCTCTTTTATATAATTTTCAACAGAAAAATACACTTCCCTTAGACAACAATTGAACTCATTTTGTTTTCATACATTTAAACGACCGCACATCTTGATTTAACTCAGCGGCTGTTTTTATTATAATATTATTGAATGTAGGCCTATTAGCTTGTTTTTAGTAGGCGGTTGCGCGTGAAGAAAGGACCCATTAATTTACAATATTAATATGTTTAGTTAAAATCTCTTTTAGAACTGAATAATGCAACATTGGGATGTTTGATAGTTTAATCTGTGCCTGAATCATTTAAAAGGACTGCCGATAGACTATACCAAAATGTGAAAAATTAAGAGATCAAAGATTTAAATTGACACTTCGAAATCTTGGCGTACCTTATCACTACAATACCCCATGCACGCAGATCCAATTAACAACCCTAAGGTCTGGTCAAAATACAAATTTAATTAACCCCCAGTCATTTCATCGTCTTTATGTCTGAGTAATAAAACGAATTATCATTACACATCCCCGCCACAAAACATCTGTCGATCGTCGCCTTTATGTCTGAATCATAAAATGAATTATCACGCCACAAGAAAACTGCGAGCCCCCGCTGCTCAGCGCCTTAAAGTCTGGATCAAAAAACGCCTTATCAATTTGGAAAATCTCGTGAAATAATTTTGATTGGAAAAATGCAATACAACATGTGTTAAAGTTACAATTTATAATACATACTATTTCAATGAAAACTCATACTATTTGGTTTAAAATACGTTTTAGTCTCTGGTAAAAGTAAATAACACTTGTTAACCATTTATTCGTTATTTTAAAGTAAACGGCTGAATGAGATTGCTCAGCCAGTATCGTCTGTTTGCGTAAATAAACCTATTTGTTAACTAATATCATTCAATATCCACTGTTTTAGAATCTCATGGTTAAAAATAAAAAAAAATGTAACAAACTTTTGTATTAAAGATATTTCGTCAGAATTATATATAAAATAAACCTGTTTGCCAAAATACTGTATTTTCTAGTGCATGTTGTTAAAGTTTTTATAATTTTAGAGTGCCTTTGCTGTATTTGCCAACTTGATACGTTTTTGTTTTAAAACAAAACTTCAAAGTTTTCGTTAAATACATTTAAACCTTTAAATAATACTTTAAAACACACAAACACTGATTAGGAGGGGTTAAGCCCCACCCCCGCGGAGGGGCTTGTCAGCTGATCTTACGCCATTGTCATTTTGGATGAGAAGGTGAAAGGACTTTAAACGGAGTCGTGTAAGATTTCTGTCTTATATAGTTAAAATTATATATTATGTTTTTAGAAAATGTATCCTGTTTGCTAGGTTAATGTTAAACATCGTCTTACATCACTTATCGCTGAATGAGTTCATGAAAGGATTTTAAACGGTAGATTTTGTACTGCATTTTACAATTTATGCTATTTAAAATGCTTTGTTGAAATACTATTTTTAAATACATTTTATGTTTTTGTTCAACATCTTTAAAGTGACAATGCTAGTGATGTGTTAGACAACGTAATGTTTAAAAACACATTTTCTTCTCTTTGTCAAAAGTTTAAAAAACAAAACAGTTTTTCACCAAGCATTAAACCCCAATAAAGACATCATTTAAACACATTTTAAACGTAATACTACTTTTTTGTCATCTCAGTTTTCCATTAAAGATTAATAATCTTTCTACTCTTTTAAATACAACGATGGGGGTATCAGAACAGACACGTCATATCACAGCATGTACAACTGCCGGAGGGAGGGGAGGGGGTGGAGGGAAAGGTCAAATGTACAGCAATTAAACCATAAATCAGGGCCATAAATCATTTTTTGTCACAACGTATATAATACTTACTACTTATGTCCCCAGCAGAGAAGAAGTATTCACAGATAGAAAAAGAGGCTAGTGTATGGCGTAAAAAAGTTTCACCAATATCTGTGGGGACGACAGTTCAATTTGATCACAGACCATAGACCACTTTTGACATTGTTTGGAGAACACAAGGGACTTCCTACCATGGCGGCAGCACGTATCCAGAGGTGGGCCATCATACTGTCTGCTTATGATTACCACAGAGTTCCGCCAATCAGAAAAGCATGGCAACGCTGACGGGCTGTCACGCGTACCGCTGTCTGAGATCAAGGATGCTGGAACAGAAGCGATGTCAACCTACATCGACGCACTGATATGCGAGCACCTAGGGGGTGCGCCACTGAGTGCAAGACAGATCGCCAAAGCCACAAGGAACGATAAAGAGCTTTCAAAGCTGTACAGGTACATCATGGAAGGATGGCCAAAAGAAATTCCTGAGGAACTGAGAGTGTATCACAAAAAGAGGGATGAACTCTCTGTGGAGCAAGGGTGTGTTCTGTGGGGCACCAGAGTGATTACACCAGCAAAACCGAGAGCGGCAGTGTTAAAATAAATCCATAGCGGTCACCCTGGCATTGTAAAGATGAAGGCAATCGCACGACAATATGTTTGGTGGCCTAAAATCGACATGAGCATAGAAAATGTCTGCAAAGAGTGTGAGACGTGCCAGCTAGAGCAACGCATGCCACGCCAAGTTCCGCTACACCCCTGGGAGTTCCCTGGGGATGTGTGGAAAAGACTTCATGTTGACTTTGCAGGGCCGTTCATGGGTAGCATGTTCATGATCATAGTTGACGCATATTCAAAATGGCTGGAAGTGTACAAAATGACCCAAATAACTTCCACAGCAACCATCACACTATTGAAGAGGTTGTTTGCGTCATATGGAGTTCCAGAGCAAATTGTCACAGACAATGCATCAACTTTTACATCAGATGAGTTCCAGCAGTTTGTAAGGAGAAATGGAATCCTGCACACAACAGGTGCTCCGAGACACCCAGCCACAAATGGCTTAGCGGAGAGATATGTTGCAACATTTAAAAATGGCATTAAAAAGCTGAGAATGGAAGATCTAAGCATAGAGGACAAAGTTTCTCACTTTTTGCTGCGCTATCGCACAACTCCCAACAGCACAACTGGGGAGTCGCCGGCTGACTTGTTCTTGAAGAGACATGTGCGTACTAGATTGGACTTCCTAAAACCAAGCATCAAAGAGACTGTGAGGAAGACGCAGTATCAGCAGAAGGAAGAACATGACAAGCGGGCTGCTGAGAGACAGTTCGATGCAGATAAACATCTTTATCTGCGTAATACAGCAGGAGAAACTCCAAGATGGATTCCAGGAGTAGTAAAGCAGCAGACTGGACCGGTGTCATACAAGGTGCAAGGGGAAACATCTGACCAAGTGTACCGACGCCACGGAGACCAGCTGAGACCTCGCTACACTCCAGGGCCTCCTGATCAACGGGCTGATGAGGAAACAACTCAACTGCCAGAGCTGGTAGAGGACTGTTCTGGAGCAGAACCCTCAGCATTAGAACTGGTAAAACCACCTGAACCACCTGACCCCATTTCAGTAACTTTGAGGCGCTCTCAACGTACCCCAAAGCTGCCGCAGCGTTACCAGGACTGAGTATGGTGCTGAGAGGCTCTGAGAGACTGATTGCTGATTTAGTTTATTACAGGTTCACAGTTTAAATATTTGAAGGAGTTACCAGCATTCAGTAAAGTTAATTGAGTTATGTGTATAAGGTTGATATTCATAGTAATAATGATCATTGTCAATGCACTGTAGTGGTGTAAAGTGTAGTAGTGTTTTTCCAGTGAAGCAATATTTTAAGTTTCCTTTAAACTAAAGGGGGGAGATAATGTGGTGTATTGACATTAGTTTGATCTGATAGGCTTACCGTAGTTTTGAGATAATGTGTACGGTGCTAGTCCTTGAATATACGTAGTATGAAGCATGCCTGTGTAAGTGCGGTGTTAGTTAGTAAAAGTCTAAAACGTGTGCAGCCGTCTCGTTTATGAAAATATACCACAATACCGAAGAAACCATTGGAAGCTGCAAATGAGCATACTGGAAATGAACGCAACGAAACCAATTCTATACAAGTGTACGCATCACACCAAGCCGACATAAATGGAGGGTTTTACAACATGTACCTGTACACAGATGTTATCGAATATCAATCTGTGGGGGATGCACACGCTCCGCTTTTGAGATGGTCCTGCACCTGAGTACATCCCTGCTTTAATAAGTTTGAATTAACCTTCAAGGTCTCTCCGCTCAGGTGATCAGCTGTGTCTGTCAGTTCCTCGATCTCGCCTAAAAACTAAAGGTGATAGAGCTTTTGCGGTGGCAGGCCCTAGACTTTGGAATGAGCTTCCATTGGTCATAAAATCATCTCCGTCTCTATTTTCTATCCAGGGGGCCTTAATAACGCATTTATTTTCCCTAGCGTTAAATTAATTGCATTATAAATTCTATCAATTTTAAATAAAATCAATTTTATCTTATTCTTGTTTTATTGGTTTTAAATGTTTTTTTCATTTATGTGATTTTATTTATTTTTTTGTAACTCCATGTACAGCACTTTGGTACCCAATGTGGTTTTTGAAAGTGCTCTATAAATAAAATTGAGTTGAGATGTGTACATATAAATGGATCGGCTCGTGAAATGGTCAGTGTTGCATATGACAGAGTGCACTACGTGTCAGTGAATAAAAATTATATTGGAGAGATTTGTATTGAACTTAAAGACGACAGAAACAGGGAAGTGCCGTTTTCTTATGGTAAAGTTGTCGTTAAACTACACTTCAGACCTGTGAAACAACCGATCATTTAAAAATGGTGTATTATAACCCATACCAAATGGATCCTACTCACTATGTAAACTATTATAAAAATCAAGCAGGTGGAGGAATGCCAGGGTATGCTGCAGGAGTTATTATGTATGGGGCAGGGCTCGTACGTCTTTTCAGGGGGTTGTTTCGAATGGCTCTTCCGTTGTTAAAGAGGTTTCAGCATAGCCAGACCACAACTTAAAAATCCTGCTAAAAACATAGTCAGCGACATTGTCACCAATGCCACAACACATTCCTTTAATAAAAATAAATCTCAAGATGGGATTTATTATTTACGTAAACGGAGGTCTAAACCACCTGGAGTGAGGAGGGGTAGGAGTGGTCAAGCGGTAAAGAAAACCAGGAACACCCCTAAGAAAACCGCAGTTAGGCAACGAAAACGAAAGAGATCTGTGAAGCGCGTCTCATCTGTTAAAACTATATTCTAAACCATGGCTCTGCTACATACCATGTCTGAAGAGTGTATTAAATCCGAACTGGATCTGTTTACAGTACCGATGCCTCAGACGGCTATTGAAAAAAACACCCTCTATCTGCAATATCGAAAAGTGCCCAATTGGAGTTTATAGCGGAGAATGGTGAAGATTATATAGATTTGAATAACACACTATTCACACACATGCGTGTTAAAATCACAAATCAGGATGGTTCAAATATCAGAGATGGGACTCCTGTTGCACTGGTCAATTATCCAGGAAACACTATTTTTTCACAGGTTGATGTAGGTTCATTTCACAGAGTACAAACACGTACCCTTATCGATGCATTATAGAATGCCTTTTAAACTATGGTAAAGTTATACTGGAAAGTGTGTTCTCAGCAGGCCTATTTTACAAAGATTGTGCAGGGCATATGGATGTAGGCGATCTGGCAGGGGCTAACAATGGTCTGAAAAAGAGGGCTGCCTTTAGCAAAGAAAGTGCAGTAGTCGAGCTTTTATCAACCATACACAGTGATATTTTCTTTCAAGAAAAACGAATATTTAATGGGGTGGACATTTTAATCCGTCTGACAAGAGGCAAAGATTAATTTTGACTAATGAGGAGTGATGCTATAGCATACAAACTAAATATTTTGTCAGCATCCCTGTTTGTCAAAAAAGTCTCTGTATCACCAGGAGTGAGACTGGGACACGCTCAAGCACTACTCTCAACCACGGCCAAATACCCCATTGATAGGGTCTGCCTGAAAAATGTCTCCATACCAGCTGGAGGACGTGTATCAAACCAGGAAAACCTATTTTTAGGCACACTCCCCAAATCTATCATACTGGGTATGGTCGATAATGATTCTTTTACAGGGGCATACAATAAAAAACCTTTTGTATTTAAGCATTACGATGTGGAGTTTCTAGCTGTTTATGTGGATGGGCAGCAACACCCCGGCAAACCATTACAACCTGACTTTGGAGCAGGCACCGCCGTGCGAGAATTTTACCAACTTGCGCTTTCGTCTGGAAGACATCTAAAAAACCAAGCACTGGTAATCAATGGAGAAGATTTTCTGCAGGGTTATACCCTTTATGGTTTTAACCTCACTACAGACGAAGATTGCGGCTAACACATCTCGCTTGTTAAGTCTGGGAATATCAGACTAGAAGTGCGGTTCAGACAACCGCTTCCAAGAAGCCTTAATCTAATTGTTTATGCTGTTTTTGACAACATCATTGCATTTACGTTTACATTTATGCATTTGGCAGACACTTTTAGCCAAAGCGACTTACAGTGCAATTATTACAGGGACAATCCCCCCGGAGCAACCTGGAGTTAAGTGCCTTGCTCAAGGACACAATGGTGGTGGCCGTGGGGTTCGAACCAACGACCTTCTGATTAACAGCCCTGTGCTTTAGCCACTACTCCACCACCACTCCCATTGAAACTCATTGAAGTTTCTAACCGAAGGCAAGTGCTTGTTGACTACTATTGATTGAAAACATGAACACCATACAACTTACCGCGGCTATGGAGAGAATCACACAAAACAGACATCCTTTTCTTGGTGTACTACCGTGTGATCACTTACCGAAGGATCCGTTAAGAACACTGCCCACGTCAGCCATAATCAACACACATCCTTCACACCTCCCCTGGGAACACTGGCTGGCTATTTACATAAATAAGGATGGTTCAGCATTTTTCTTTGACCGTTTCGGTAATAGTCCTGATTTTATTCATTTTCCTGTATCAATCATTGACTTTCTAAAAAGGAATTCAACACGCATTCAATATTCAGCTAAACAAGTTCAGCATTTTGTGTCTGTCACATGTGGTTATTATTGTGTTTTTTTCTATATCATATGATTCAAGGTCCTGATTATGATGGTGTTATGATGCTTTATAGTGATGATTTAATTAAAAATTATGAATTTGTATAGCATTTTGTGAAAAAACTAAGGATAACTCATTGTAATAGTAATGCATTTAAGTGTATTCAATGTGTGCAACCAATGCCTCAAAATGTACCAATGCCATAGCTTTATTGAATATCACATGATTCATTTGTACAAAAATATTAACATTAAAATGATACAAGATCAAAATGACAACCATAAGTTTTGATCAAGAGTCGGTGATTTAAACGCTGACGCCTCTGTACTTAAATACATTCTTTGTACCATAGAGGACGATGTAGACAGTTTGTTTTTAAATGAACTTATTACACGTCTAACCGTATGGTTTGGCACTGTTGAATAGGGTATGTTTAAAGTAGCAATTGCCTGCAAAAACTCAGTCCATCCATGAGGTTTACGGTCACCCCTAATATTATGTGGGGCTGTAACACTTCACAAGATCCAGTACGTGTGATCCCTGTATAGTAATACCTTTAAATACAAACTCCCTGAATCATTCCAAGATGAAACTTCTTTGGCTTTAGACATTTTATCCATGATGTATCTTGCATTTTTCTCACTTCTCAATGGTAAATTTTTCAACACATCTGCAACAATATTATTGACCCCCCCATCTTGAACAGAGGTAACAGATTGCGCTTTACGAGACGCATCGGGGGGGTGGTAATGCAAGCTTTAAGGTGGTACTGTCCCGATCATCCGGTTTAACCACTGTTAAAAATCTTTGTGAAACTGTGGTGTAAAGCTTAGCCTTCTGATGAGTATCCAAATTGCCTTTATACAAAATATTTCTTATAGCAACATCCAGATCGTCTTCCACGGTTTGTTGAATAGATTTTCGGGTATTGGACATCTTAAGTTTATCTATTTGATTTTGAGGAACTAAAAACAGCTTCTCAGCATACTCCATCTTCAACCTTGTTTAGAAGTTATCAGACTGGATATAAAGGGGACTGCTATGCTCAAGAGCGGAAGAAGAAATCCTCCGTTCTGGTTGATCATGCATTTTTTTCTGGATACACCAATCTTTTTATTGGCTATGTATTTAATTTCAGTCCTTCTACTCTTCAACCGGCGGTGTTGCTGGGTTGTTAGCTGGATTGTGCCATAGAGAACATTAAGCGCGACCTCACACGATGTTAAAATGAGCTCGTCAGATGCTGATTGCATAATAAGATGCCTTTGCATCGGGGGCGCTTTAAATAAAAATTTTAACAGGGGGAGGTTTCTTGATAGTCTAGCAGACATTTTTCCAAACTCACTGTCTTCTTTTTTGAATGTAAACTACTGGTTGGTTTGAAAGTAACCCCGTTCTGAGACGAAAATGTTCAGGGGTTTTTGATTTATAGTCTATCATGAGGTATCCAGAAGGCTGGTTGGTAGCATCTTGATAGCATTCCATAAAATATTTTGCATTTCCGGGGTACATTTGTTTACCCAACACATTTATCTGATTGTTATCACAAGGATTCTTAAACAATATTAAATCATTTGTATTTAAATTGTGGGCATTGTGTCCTTAATAAGTCCATAATAATTTTCAAGGGGTTCAAAATCCTTGAAGATTATTTCAGGATGTCCAACAGGGTAACTTTTTCCAGCCTGACAGTAAGGATAAAGACTTGTGAAATGAACATATCTGATCTTTTCATTTTCTGCAGTTTTGTAGTACAACTTGTAAGCGTTTGTACGACCCCCAAAGAGTGCATCACGCAGTTTCAGTCTCATGAGGGTCAGTTTGCTTAAGATTCTTCCATACACAGTCATACATATCCTCAACATCTAAACAGTATGCGTTCTGCAAAAAAACAAGCTTTTCATTAAACATCCTCCTGAGCACTCCAAAAGGAATTTTTGACAGGGGATTTGCATAGTCTTTACTCGTGACGATGGTGAAAACAGCCATAAAATTCTAGAGCTCTTCGTACACCATCTTTTTCGTAATATCATCAACAAAGTAGCCTCCAAATTTCACTTTGCCGTGATTTAGGGCATGGTGGATGTCTACGTCGTGGGTTTTTTCACATACTCAAGCCATTCAATAGAGATGTTAGAGAATGTCTTATACTGACTGACGTATGCATTATTATGCATCAGAGCCAGCTAGAGAGAAATTGAGTCTTGAAAGTCCCCATACAGCAACTAGCAAGAGTCACATAACTGAAAGGATCTACCTGTGTGCATCGCAGGAATTCCTCTCTAAATTTAATACATACTTCACGTAATTAAACGACGTCGTTCATGCAATAGATGCCAATCTCTTTTCTGAAATCAAAGACTTTACCATCGACTGTCGCATAACACTGATCATATTTTGCCCTGGTACTATCTGTCATGGTTTTGTACCCGTAGTAGTTTTTAGCAGGGTATGGACCTATATAAGTCTGATTTTCCTGTCTGTTGAAATAGTGAGGAAAGAATCCTTTTTCTTTATTTTTCAAATTTAACGCAGAAGACGTCTTAGACAGAGCCATGTGGAAGAATGAGTAAGAATCAATAAAACGCTGCCTAAAACACTCATCATACATGAAAATGGTTCTACATCCTTGCATTACTATGTTAAGTTGGAGTCCTGCATTGAAAAAATACTCCAGTTGTCGAATCCGCTTGCATTGTGTGCGATCCATGTGTAATTTTTGTATCTTGGTTGTCTAAACCTACAAACGAGTTGTCTCACACAATCCTCACCTCCAAATTCAAATGTCTCACCATCAATAGTCATGGCACAAACATAATTAGCAACATGCTTTCCATTATCACAACGTGTTTCAAAATCATAGAAAATGTAGCGATCTGTATACTCCTTGGGAGGGGTAGGTTGTATGAAACACTCATGTTAACCTCCGCGGCTTACATCATCCCTGCAATGTAAACACTTATCATTTGGAGAGTTATGAGGTTTGGGGTTTTTGGCTGCAGTGTGGTAGCATTTACCGCATTTACGACAATATTTTGTAGTATCACAAGGAGATCTACCACAATCATCATCTGTGGGGGATACTATTTTATGGGCATTAAAACAGTAGCTAGATCTGCAATAGCGTAAGCAGTCCGGACAGTGTATTGTGTTTTTAGGTTGCTTGTAGCACACGCTATCATTGCAAACAGAGCATACATATTTACAGTCATGATTCTGTCAGTATACCCTGTGTAACAGAAATCGCACAAATATGCAGACCCTATAAATGCTTTCAGGTTCTTTATCATGTAATAATGAGAATCATGAATGTAAAGATATGCTGTTTTGGGGTGTGGTTCATTAGAAGTTTTATATTTTTCTAACTTTCCATCGCTTGACCCTTGAAAGACAACAATTTTTATGTCTAAATGCATGTTCAAATTTTGCAATGTCTCCTTGACCTATTTTGTTCTGAGGTGTGAAACCGCCAGCACTCTGAATGGTTTTACCCCTACTTTCTAAGTTGTCATGTGAAATCTGCGGGTCAAGAAAATATGCGAGGCATATTGAAAAGCACAGGTTGTTTGACATATTGACAGGACAGAATAAATGCATTCTTTTTCTTCTAATTATGTCATCATGTGCTATATCAACCATCTTCCTACGAGCACCACCGTTCTTACTTCTGGCTATGGATACGTGTAATTGCAAACTGTCGTCGGACATCACTTTTGTATTACTCTGCATAATTTTTTCAAATTGTTCTACAAATTTTTTTTTTTGTTGTAGTTATTACTAGGTGATAATACACAGTTTACATCAGATTTCAGACTGGGACCTCTCAGTGAAATATTAATCAAACTGGATTCACCACCCATCTGTCTGAAAAATGAAACCATATCTGACAACGCTCTGTGTACAGATGTACTGTATGCAGCAAAATCTGTAGAGGATAACTCCCTTAGATTTAGAGCCCTGTGTATCACCACATTGAAACGTGGTTTGGTACAATTGTGTATTCATCTAAAACACCACCGTTTCTAACCAATGCCTCAACATCGTTCTGACTTAAACTCACATGGGGTGTGCTCGAGTCTGTAGAAATATTGCTTGCACCACCAGCCTGTACTGTCTCAAACAGTTCATCCAAATTATTATCATCCTCATGCATTTTTATCATTTCTTCTAATCTTTCACTCAGATTAGGGGTTGAGACCCCCAGTTCGTCGTTATATTTTTGGATCATCTCTTGTAATCTTTTGCACACATTAGAGTGCGAGGGATCTGATATTTGTGTCTCTGCAACGGCTAGATGATGCATTGTACTGTGTGGTGATGACTCTAGCGATTTATTTGACCTTTAACTGTCTTTGTCGTTATTAGAATAATTAACACATCTTCTCTGCGTTTGAATAATAGCCTCTAATCTAGCATTTAAATCCAAATAGGTAGGGCCTAAAACATCCATCCGATGATGAATTATGATTTGTAGCTGTTCAATATTTGACAAATGATCGTATCTAGTTCTTGCAGAAGGGTTTTGTTCAAAGTCTGGTTGACAATCTTTCAATTCATCGTCTGAACGTAGTCTTTTACTAGCCATATTTGAAAATCTTTTTCAATTTAGGTTTATTCTCCACTTATTATACACCAACTACACAAATCTACTTTATGAAAAAAAACAATCACAAATCAAATCATGAAAAATGCATATCTCAGAATGAGAATAGAATATGTGTATTAGCGAGGGATTACCATTTTTTTTTTAACAATGTTATCGTGAAATCATACTCACCAACTGACTCGTTTAACACTGAATGTAGTTGTCGTGATGGTGTTTGAAAGTTTTTCCGTTCTCCTGATAAACTCACACGTTTTTTCTACCAAAATAACTAAGATACAGCATGTAATCTGGCACTTCGTGATTTCCTCGGAATATTATCGTTGTTGCCTCTTCGTGAACAGAGCGACAGTGAGGACAATGCATTTGGTTCAGTCACGGTGAACCCCGGTTGTGAGACAAGCGATGACAAGTCAACATTTGAAATATCTACAAACACAGAAAAAATAAAAACAAAATTTTTTGCATTGTTTTATCAATATTGTATGATCAAGATAGACCGCAAATAATATATGCATACCTTGCAGCACACGTCTGTTGACAGATCTGGTCTGATCCGTTGTTTTATTAATTAATGGTGCAGTTACTGAAAATAAAAAGAATATATTCACATAATATCTATACACTTCTAATATATAAATACATGAAAAAAAATTAACCCCCTGCCATTTCATTGCCTTAAAAGTCTAGATCAAAAACACAAATCCAATTAACCCTCAGCCGTTTCATCGCCTTAAAGTCTAGATAAAAAATACCTTGTCGCTTTAAAGTCTTTTTGGAAAATGTTGATAATCTTGTGAAAGGACTTTGAACTGTAAAATGCAATACAACAGGTTAGAGTGACTATGTTGTGTTTGCCAACTTGATACATTTTGTTTAAAACACATTTTCAACGTTTCGTTAAAGACATTATGTTAGCGCTACAGCTAAACGTTTAAATAATACTTTAAAAACACACACACTTCCTAAAATGTTGTGAAATAATCTTAACTGCAGGGTTAAACTCCACCCACCGGAAGGGGCTTGTCAACTTTCTTACTGTTATGATGAGCAGGAAGGCAGATGAGGGGCGAGGATCTAAGTGCAGGGTTAGCTTTATTGGAAGGGTTGAAAACTAAACAAACAAAACCAAAACAAAGGAAACACCCGCAATGGGGAAACACAACAAAAACACGGAAAACATACAACGGGAAACTGGCAGGATAAACATGAAGAAACATGAAGACAAGCATACATATACATCGACAATCGACAGGGGAATGGAGAAACAGCAGGGTTTAAATACACAGGAGACATGATGATGACAAACGACGATCAGGTGAGCACAATGACACAGGGCTGGCAGTGATGAGGGCCGGCAATCATGGGAAGTGTAGTTTTTACAAAGGGAATAGGAGTTTGAGACAAAGACTAGTGAAACACAGGGCAGACAACAAGGGAATCGTGACACTTACGCCATTGTCGTTTTGGATGAGCTCGTGAAAGGATTTTATACAGAGAAATGTATGATTTTTGTGTTAAAATTATATATTATGTTTTTAGAAAACGTATCCTGTTTGCTAGGTTAATGTTAAACATTGTCTTTCTTACACCATTATCGTTGGATGAGGTTGTGAAAGGACTTTGAACAGAAAAATGTAAGATTCTTTGTGTTGCATTTTACAATTAATGTATGCCATTTCATTTAAAATGATCTTTGTTGAAAGATTACATCAATGAAATATTTAATCAATCACTATTTTTTAGTCTGAGTTGAGAGAAAACAAGTCTTATACCATACATTATTTTGTCATCTCAGTTTTCCATTAAACATTGTACATCATTAAAGGTTAATAATTGTTCGACACTTTTAAATACACAGATGGTCTCGGCTACAGCGCTGAGAACAGCTGACCAAACACGTCATTATGTCTGTACAACTGCTGGAGGGAGAGGTGGGAAGGGGAGGGAGGGGAGAGGGGTGGAGGGGTGGAGGGGAAGGGGGGACAGGAATCAAAAGGTTAAATGTACACAAATTAGGTCATAAATCATAGGCCATAAATAAATTTTGTCACAGTGTACACCAATTAGGTCATAAATCATAGGCCATAAATCATTTTTGTCACAAGGTATATAATACTTACTAATGTCCCTTTCCCACTGCAGAGACTAAAGCCCGTTTTAGGTGCTTTTCCCCAGAACTAGTACTTTTCGGCATTTTAGCACATGAGGATCTATAGTCCCTTTTAGCCATTTAGAGGGACATTTTAGCTCCTACTCTGGGTTAGGTACTTCTACCCAGGGCCGTAGCAAGGTATTCTGGGCTCCCTGACTGTATAATGCTCTAGGCCCCTTTCCTCTTAAAAATATACAGTTTAGAATTTGTTGTGGGGCCCCCCTGGACCAGTGGGCCACTAGAATCGTTACCAAATTCTACCACACTAGCTTTGGCTCTGCTTCTACCCCAGAAGAGGGACTTTAGGAGGTGCTGCAACCTGTGATCAGACAAACAGGTATGACACACAAAGCAATGAGAAACAAGAAGTGTATGCAGCCTCCATGAGTAAACAAACTTGTAGCTGCTAGCCTGCTACTAAGAGGATTGCAATAATTACAGACTCAAATATGAGTTTAACAGCTATTTATTAGTGTTAAACAAAACAAAATTGGCATTACAAACACCATCCATGTGTGCTAACAGATCAGACCAGTCATACATATGTCTTAAAAGTTATCAAAAAAGCAAAAGTGCATTCATTTACACTTTGAAGCTGCACACAAAATAATTTTGCAAAATTTTAATTTACTTTACCGCACTAATAGAATTGGTTTGGCTTTCAGGTGTGGATTACATTGTGAATATATAATGATGTGTACTTGTGCCTTAAGATGCATTAGATGGACAAAACATTTCCAAAGAGATGTTTATACAACACACAGAGTGATTATTCACCTCTGAATGCTTCTTAAGATTTGATGTGGAATTGTTTGCAGTGGCAAGGACTTAAAGTTTTGGAAGGCAAAGTTTGGAGAAACATTACTGTGGAGAGTTAGACCGCTCCATCCTTCTTCTGAAAACACTTGAAGACTTACAATCTGTCTACACTGGATGCAAACAATGTTGTGTCACAAAGCTTTGAGGCTGTCTACACTGGATGATTCAAAGCAAAAGTTCTAAACCGTTTATTTGTCTTGCTGGCAGTAGCGCCAGTGCAAGCTAAATAGAACAGGGCATCCATTTACTGTTGGTGAGACAAGGCAGGTGGATGCATCCTTTGTATACAGCATCATTGATTATAATGGGAGCGATTTTATTTTGTCTCATCGCATCGTGCCGATAGGGTTGCACTGATCGTGTATCTGTGGTAAGCACATTTCTTTTTTTTCATTATAAGATTAAAAAAATTACAATAATTTGGAGATCAATAAATTGTTAACAATTTATTGCTTTTTCCAGATGAATATGTAATCATGTAATCCATTCAAAAAAGTAACTGTAATCTTATAACGAGTATATAATGTAAAAATTAGGGCTGTCAATCGATACATTTTTTTATCGGATTAATTACATGGTGTCCCGATTAATTAATCACGATTAATCGCTTATACAAATATTAATATATTTTATATATATATATATATAAAAAAAAAATTCAGATAATTCAAATGCATTACATTCTTGTGGCAGAAGAGTTAATCATAAATAAGACAATACAAAAAGCGGCTTTAGAATACAATGTATTGTTTACTACCATATTATTGAACATAAGCCAATCATTGGCATACAGTTCTCAGTAATCCATTTCACAAGTGAATATGTCAATCAGTTGGAGATTTATTATGAGGGCTTGTTTAAGGACTGTCAATTTACACCTGCGTCAGACATGCTTGTGTAGCATCTTGGGTATGTTGCATCATAAATATAAATTTTTAGGTCACTGTGTCAAGTTAAATATAGATTAATACTTAGAACACATCTTGAGATCCCTTAGTTCGGATTTGCGCTCCATTAAGTGTTTTGAACTCAAGAGCATAACGCATGTTTGTGTTGTTCTGCTGCTCAAGGGTGTTTTTCTTCACTGTATAAACTGCGCATTGCCACACAGCTGAAGTTTCACTTACTGCCCTCTGGAATAAACAGGTGGTACTACAAACTTGCATTTCTCAGGAATCTTCCATATCATTGCGGGCATTGGGATTAATTGCATTTTTTTAACACGTTATTTTTAGTCAAATTAATCGCACTTGTCACGAACCCCGCTCCTCTGCCCCATCCCCGCTTCCTCGAGCACGCACACGCGCTCCCCTTCATCCAGCTCACGCGCACGCTCGGCTTCACCGAGCACACACACGCACTCCGCGAGCGTACTCGCTCGCTTCCCGCTCCCTCGCTCCGCCCCCTCGAGCTTCTACGCTCGTTTTGCTCGCTCGAGCTTGCACGCTCGTTTTACTCCTACGAGCTCACATGCTCGTACACTATCTCCCCCCCTCGGGCTCACATGCCCACTTCAATCGCCAGAACATTATGTACACCTGCACTCGCGTCATCTGCACTCCTGTTCATTGTATACACCTGCACTCATCCCTATCACCTGTCATTGTTTACACCTGCACTCGTCTCTATAAATATCACAGCACATTCGTCTCCCGCTGGTTGGTTATTGTATTTAGTTTCCCGTGTCTTTGCCCCCCGCTAGTCTCGAACTCCTCTTGTCTTCCTCTTAGCTTGCTAAGCTTAGCTTGCTAGCTCCCCTTGTTCCCCTGTCTTTTGCTCCCACTAGTCTCGTCATTCTTATTCTGATTACCCCGGCTTTGACCCCTTGCTTTCCTTGACCATTCTATTTGTAGATTTGTCCCTTATTGTTATAGCCTGATTCCCCGGCTCTCGACCCTACGCTTACCTCGACCATTCTCCCTCTGGATTTTCCCCACTGTACCTTCGCCTGCTCTTTACAATAAAAAGCAGTTTTGATTTACATTGTGACTGTCTCGTCTTGTGTGTGTGTGAGCGGGTTACAGAATAACCAACCTCACCGTAGACAGTCACAATGCGTCACGCGGAGGATTCGCGCAGCTCACTAGAGCGGAGATGCACGTCACATTCGGCGCGAGGAGCTACAGTTTGGAGGCAGGACCAAGCGCTTGCGGCCCAGGGGCAGCAGGTATGTTCTTTGTCTGATTTATGTCACCCGGTTTCACCAGTGTCTGCCCCTGAGCCCGTTTATGCCTCCAGTGCATTTCTGAGCACCGTGAGCCTTCAACCCCCTGAGAAGTTTGACGGCTCTTCGGGCGCTTGCCAAGAGTTTTTCGTGCAAGGCAGCGGTGGTGTAACGCATAACCCTGTCCTTGACATTATGGAGCCAGCGGCCCGACTCTTGGTTTTGCGCCAGGGGAGCCAAACCTTGGAGGCTTATATTATGGATTTTTGTGCCCTGGCCAAACAGGTGAATTTTGATGAGGTGGCTCTGAAAGACATTTTTCAATTTGGACTGAATGAGCCAGCCTCATCATTCATGCCTGGTGGTCGCTGCTCTCTCAACCTGGCTCAGTTTATTGACCTCGCCCTACTGTACGCTGGTTCCTCGTTTACTGTGGGGGAGGCAGAAACTGAACCAGCGTTCCATACCACGGCCCCCGTCTGGAAGCTTACCACGGCCCCCGTCTGGAAGCCTACCACGGCCCCCGTCTCGAAGCCTACCACAGCCCTAGTCCCGAAGCCTGACACGGCCCTAGTCCCGAAGCCTTACATGGCCCTAGCCCCGAAGCCTGACACGGCCCTAGCCCCGAAGCCTTACATGGCCCTAGTCCCAAAGCCTTACACGGCCCTAGTCCCGAAGCCTGACACGGCCCCAGTCACGAGGCCTGTCACGGCCCCAGTCCCGAAGCCTGTCACGGCCTCAGTCCCGAAGCATGTCACGGCCCCAGTCCCGAAGCCTGACACGGCCCTAGTCCCGAAGCCTGACACAGCCCTAGTCCCGAAGCCCGTCACGGCCCCAGTCCCGAAGCCCGACACGGCCCCATTCCCGAGGCCCGTCACGGCCCCAGCCTCGAAGCCTGGCACGGCCAGCGAGTCAACGCCCATGCCTGCCATGGGCAACGAGACAGCGCCCATGCCCGCCACGGCCAACGAGCCAGCGTCCCCATGGCCACATCCCCTGTTGGCCGAAGACGTCAGAGAAGGAAGAGGGCCCCTTCTCCCCAGTCTCGTCTTGTACTCAAGACCGCAGAGGTTCCCTCAGAGTCTTCCACGGCTCTGCCGGGTTCTGCTCCGCCCTCAGAGTCTTCCACGGCTCTGCCAGCCTCTGCTCCGTCCTCAGAGTGTTCCACAGCTCTGCCAGCCTCTGCTCGCCCCTCAGAGCCCTCGCGGCCTCCGCCTCACGAGCCTCCCAAGGCTCCACCTCCAGAGCCTTCCAGGCCTTCGCTCCTAAAGCCTCCTTCGGCTCCACCTCCAGAGCCTTCCAGGCCTTCGCCCCTAAAGCCTCCTTCGGTTCCACCTCCAGAGCCTTCCAGAACCCCACCTCCAGAGCCGCCTACAATTGGACAGTTGAAGACTGGAAAAATGTTGCCTGGTCTGATGAGTCTCGATTTCTGTTGAGACATTCAGATGGTAGAGTCAGAATTTGGCGTAAACAGAATGAGAACATGGATCCATCATGCATTTTTACCACTGTGCAGGCTGGTGGTGTTGGTGTAATGGTGTGGGGGAGGTTTTCTTTGCACACTTTAGGCCCCTTAGTGCCAATTGGGCATCGTTTAAATGCCATGGCCTACCTGAGCATTGTTTCTGACCATGTCCATCCCTTTATGGCCACCACGTACCCATCCTCTAATGGCTACTTCCAGCAGGATAATGCGCCATGTCACAAAGCTCGAATCATTTCAAATTGGTTTCTTGAACATGACAATGAGTTCATTGTACTAAAATGGCCCCCACAGTCACCAGATCTCAACCCAATAGAGCATATTTGGGATGTGGTGGAACGGGAGCTCCGTGCCCTGGATGTGCATCCCACAAATCTCCATCAACTGCAAGATGCTATCCTATCAATATGGGCCAACATTTCTAAAGAATGCTTTCAGCACCTTGTTGAATCAATGCCACGTAGAATTAAGGCAGTTCTGAAGGCTAAAGGGGGTCAAACACAGTATTAGAATGGTGTTCCTAATAATCCTTTAGGTGAGTGTATTTCTCAAACTAGAGACTCTGATGTACTTATCATCTTGTTTAATTGTACATCTGGCCTTCCATATTTCATATTTCTGTCCTTGTTAGAGCCAGTTGTCCTTTGTCTTTGAAGACTGCAGTGTAATTTTGAGCATTGGTTAGCCTTCAAGGTGAACAACATGCATAAATCCATACAATTATGGCAACGTTGTGTGCAGTCCCTTCATTGAAAGAAAACAACATTTGATTAAGAAAACCCTCCAGCGAGAGAAGAGTTGTTTGATGGTTATCTTTGCCAAAATGTGAACAATGTGCGTAGAGCCATATGATAATGGAAACGTTGCATGCAATACCCTTCATAGAAAGATATTCCATGAGGCTCAAGCCTTCGAAAGAGAGTGGCCATTGTTTAATGGTTATATTTGCCATGGTGGACCGCATACATAAAGCCATACGATAATGGTGATGTTGTCATGCAATACCCTGTTAAAAGATATCCCATTATAGTGTGAGTTTTCCAGCGAGGGTGGCTGGCTTGTGTAATACCTATGCAAAGGAACCATGCTTGAGATTATGGAAGCCCTGGCGAGGAGGGTAGACATAGTTATGAGCTATCCTTGCAAACAGTGGGCATGCTTGAATTTAATCATTGTGTAGGTAAGGATGTGCTGGGAGAGAGCAACCAACCACCACCAGGACCAGGTTGACTATATTTAATGTAGGATCAAGAAGACCAGCGGCCGAGCATCTTGACAGTGGATTCCAGTATACCTTGAAGAGCACAAGTAGAAGCTGCTCCGATGCAAAAGGAATACCCAGAGAAGAAAATGTTTTGACCAGTGGCGCTACATGGGGGCTGGGGATGGAGTGATGAATTGCGGAGGAAATTTGAGATATCTAGTGTGAAAGCAAAAGGTAATGAACACACATATTGGGAGATCAGAACGGAAAATAGGGAGTACTGCGTGATTGGCAGGAGGAGAAATAGTGGGCCCAGGTGGAGTAATAGGAAGTGTGGACCGGGCAAGTCCTTTCTGCACTGGAGTTGGAATCGGAATTAAAATGGGGTAGTAAGGAGGGGCTTAATCCGGCAGGAGGTCTTAGAGGAATGGAATTCTTTTTTTATTATTTTTTTTTTTTTTAAATCCCCTGGTGGTGGGACATGGTCTGTTGAACTCCTGGAAGTGAAACGAGTGAGGGAGTCAGATATTACATTGAAAAACCCAGGAAAATGTCTGGCTGAGATAATGAAGTTGCAGGAAATACTCTGCCATGTTAGACGTCTCATAAGGGACATGATGGTTCGAGGAGGACCAGCCTTTATTGATTATAGTGTCGACTGCGGAGTTGTCGCAAAACTACAACATATTTGCGTGTCCAAAGGGAACCCCATATTATGCTGGCCATGATGATGGGATCAATTTCAAACAGAGCGGATTGAGCGTAGGAGCTGTATTGAAAAATACGTCTGGCCATTTCCCTGTGAACCATGAGCGTGGAAAGTAACCCCCGAAATCCTATGGAGGGTGCCGCATCCATGAAAATGGACATGTGTTACGTCCCTTTTTATGTTGTCTAGGGAATAAGGGAATAACACTTTTTAAAAATAGTATGTGTGTATCTCAATGGGCAGGACAGAGCAAGAAAAAGAAACCGATCTCAAAACTCATCTCGAAAGGATTTATTAATCCACAAGGTCATGATAGATGAGTGAAGAAAATGATATTTACAATATATACAAACAATAAATGAGATCAATAAATAAAATAAACATACTAAACACAAACAAAAACCCAAGGTGGGAAGGTGAGCACGAGAGATGCCAAATCAAACAAATCAATAAAACAGAACAAACTAGCTAAAGGTTAATTCAACTAAACTAACTACCAAACATAAAATGTAGAAAAGAAAAGTCTTCGGCGTCAAGACGCTCTAACCAAAACTACGCTAACTATTATAACAAAACTTACAAGATGGGCACTCTCCTAAACTAGTGTTTCTAACATACAAAACATCCTAAATAGTGCAGTGTATATCGCGCGATAACCTGCTCCCTCCTTCCCAGCCTTACACGCTCCGTGTTAAATGAGCGGAACGAACAGTAAAATGACAGAACACTAACACCATATGAGGATAGATTGAACAAACAATAGACACACAGACTGTCAGTGACAGCGAGTCAAACAAGTATGCCAAAGTGAGAAGAAAAAAAAGAAGCTGTCGACATGGAAGCGATCACGGGTATTTGAATGAAGTGGTGAGATGTGATTGGATAAGGTGAACCGAAACGTCATCGTCCTTCATGAAGATTGACAGATGGTAGATTGAACCAACGAACACCTGAAACACACGCACCACAACAACAACAACAACAACCACCCCACATTTCCATATTGCAACACTTTGAATACGTACGAGTACGTAACAAGATGTCATCCAGAGATTCGTGGCACCCATCATCGATTAATATATAGGAGAGTCTGTCTACGGAATAAGCTAGTCTGAGGAGGCAGGAAATGAAGGAGCGGCCTTGAGGAATGATGAGCATGGCAAAATTGAGGTGGCCTAATCGGGACGGGAGATTGCATAGTGAGACCCAAACTGACCAGAACGATGTGCAAATAGACCTGATTCTGTCGAGTTTCTTTAGGCAGGGAAGCTTGCCGGTTTAGAGAACAGAGCATGATGCCTAGAAATTCAAGATACGTGATCCGTGATTTTTTATTTTTTTTTTCTTTCCCCGAGCTGGAGCAAATATTGTGAGAAGAATAATGTCTCAGCTATGTAAGCATCATAAGTGTTCTGTTGTTGGCTGTAAGAGTGAACATAAGAGTCTTCATGTACTTCCGGCATCAGAGTCACTGAAGACGCAGTGGTCAAGTTTTGTTTTTGAAGGAAATATGCCCCAAAGCATACGAAAAGTTTTGTATGTTTGTGCAAATCATTTTACATCAGACTGCTTTTTGAATGAGTGTCAATATAGATCAGAATCTTCAAAAATGTGGTTCTCAATCATGGATTGACTGTTCGGGTTTTAGATTTACATACTGAAGATGTAAGTATCACACTTTATATTTTGTGAATGTTTGCAAATTGCCTATCCGAATGTGCTTGATAGCTGATTCCATGGCTAATGCAGCTAAAGTTACAATTGTCTCTGATTGTAATCACGGAGACCAGATATACATTCATACAGATATGGCTGAACTCCAGTATTTACGCTATCAGTCATATTGTTTCTGGTTTGTTGTTGCTGCAGTGTCCGAAGCACCAGCTGTAAAGGGGGTGGGGAGCTGCAGCTCATTTGCATTTAAAGAGACATGTACAAATTCGGCATGTTTTTGATTACACCCAAAAGAGGCATTTACAACATGGTATAATAAATTATCCGTGGGGTATTTTGAGCTGAAACTCAAACTCTTGTAAATGGGGGCATAATAGGTCTCCTTAACAGTAACAAGATTATATTAATGAGCTTGACTTGGCACAGGTTTTATCCAATGATTGCCAGGCCTACTTACCTGCTAATAAAATGTAACGTCCATGACCATGCGCATTAAAAGTGAACGGCATCATATCGAAATGCTTTGATACTTAAAAGTAATGTACAGTAGTTGGGCTAACATGACTGTTAGGCTCATGAGCTTTGAAATTTGGAACATTGATAAAGCCCGAGTGCTTGAAGATCCCCACAGATTGAACCGTGGTCTGAAAAAAGATGAGTGAATGATTTATGAAGACAGACCATACAAATTTCTGCACTTTAATGATGTCTGGATGAGTAATAAAATGTAAAAATGCGGTGAAATGGGAATTACTCCCTGTATGACCTGATCTATGGTGATATGCATTATGCTGGTAATTGAATAATCTGCGACCAACAAAACAGGGATATCTTACTGAATGGAGTGATGGGACCCCATACAATAAGCACTGACTGTACAAGATGATATGCCTGAATAATGATCTTAATTCCCAGATGGGGAACATTCGGGCATGCAACACGGTGAATGATATGCGAGTGAACCTTGACCGACTTACCCTCATGTGATCATGCTGTGATCTGCAATGCAATGTTGACATGAAATACTGGCTTTTGATATTTAGACGGTGGGCCGAGGGGAGATTTCGTGTTTTCAGACGATCTGTGGGGATGGATAACCCAGTTTTTTATATTTAACCACTACACTTCTCAACAAAGCAAATAAAAATTGTTGCCACTCACATACTTTGCACATTACTATAATATCGATAACTTTCTCCAGGTTATTTTCCTGGCGAATAGAGCAGGCAGCTACGTGTGGGGTCCGACATGCATGACGTATTTGTTGCCTTCATCCAATAGCGTGCGTGGGAAAGTGTCGGTGTTGGTGACGCGTTTGTCAACACACTGGCGCGCTGATATGAAGTTGCTGTCTGTGCACATCTTTTCGAGAAATGATTTTAGCCCAGGAAAGATTGAACTTGTTAACTCATTTTGCCCACTTATGCTACATATTCAGTTTGACACAAAATGTGAATGTAGAGGTAACGTTATGCATTTTCACTGTTTTTATTTTATGTAACCATCTTTTGTCATACGATGTCCTGTCATTTCATTGTAATCTTTAATAAATATACCGTTCTGATTTCACACATTTGATCCATGGTATTGCTTGGAAACACAACATCATAAAAACCATAGACATCTACAGCAGGATACAACGTTAAAATAGCCTAAATATAAAGTTATGAAACTTCACTTTGCCCTCTGCCAAAACGATTTGCCAAGGAACAAATTATAGATTAATGAGACCAAAGATTGCCCGTTAGATATACACAAGACGAATTATATCTCATGTTTAACCACTAGACATCAGAGCCAGCGGCAAACGTCAGAAGCACTAGCCGAGGTAAGGCTGTTCCAGGTGGGGTACATGAGCTGAGCCTGGATCTCTCACTCCAAAACGTCAGATCAAAATTTTAAATAGGCTCTATCTTTATGAATAAACCATAGATTTGAGCTTTAGACAACTACATTGTCGACTGAAAAACTATTAAAACTACATTTTGTGACACAATAACAGTAGTATTTTTAATTATTTACTAATTATATAATGGCCAAATACAACCAGAAACAAATGTTCAGTCTTGCTTGTGAAAGGTAATTCCTCGAGACCTGTTTTCAATTGTGTGGCGATTTGTACAGCCCCAAGCAGCACACGAAACACATTTTTCTCAATTCCCGGTATGAAAGTTATGGGAAAGTTGCCCTCTGCAACGTGGCGGCACCTTTGACGTACGCTCCAGCGGGTAATTGGGCGTCTATGTATTTATTATGTCTATGATAAAAACGAGCCAGACAATACTCTTTTCCCCGCACATTTTTACTGTGGAAGAAATGGCAAAAACATGAAGTGCTGCATGCATATATGTGAGGGAAAAGGACCCACCATTCCCTTCACAGACATAAGTTGGGAGAAATTTATTAAATCGGTGTTTCTGTGGAAAGACCTTGAATGCAGAGAAAGTCTTATAGCAGAAGAAGCAGTACAGGCATACAAGTTACAAAGCCAGGAACCTACAAACCAGTTAGTCAAACAGCTAACATTGGCTACCACAGGGAGTGCTACAGCCATTTCACAAATATCACGAAGATAGAATGAGCACAAAGGAGAAGAGAGAAGGCAGTATTAGTTGAAGAAACTGCAAATGAAGGTTGGTATTATATTGTATAGACAGGAGGTGCAGTAAAAGACATACAGTGCAGTATTATATTGTATAGATAGGTGGTGCAGTTTAAGACATTCGGTACAGTGTAGACAGTAGTATACATTTAAGAATGTAGTATGTTTTACAGTAATATAAATTACATAAATGTGCATTATAGATCATAATAGAAATGGATATGCAGTATGAACAAACACATACAGTTATGTGCAGTGTAGTAGCAGTAACAGTATAATAGTACAAATAATATAGTTATATACAGTGTATTAACAGTAATATAATAAAAACATCCTGCAAAAATGTACCCTTCCAATTATGGCATTATTAACATCAACAAGGCCAGACACCAGAACACTGTGAAACTGGTTTATTAACCATGTTAAGGGAACAGGTGAAACCAATATATGGAGCATGAGTTTTCCCCTGCTGAAAGTTACAAACCATTTTTCTTTAATCAGTGATGTGGGGAAGGGTGCAGAACCTCAATCTATTGTTTTGCACTTTTTTTAGTGGTAGAGGCAGAGGATGGTGAGGCAACTCCAAAACACGGGCTAATGGTCTGAGGTCTAATGCCCGTGATCTCTACACGTCCAAGCAGGCCCCACACCTGCTTCCAGTACAATGCATTATTTGCAAACATGAGAAGTACAAGGTTCAGACACACAGCAGGAAAAGGGTAAAAGAAAAACTAACACAGTGTGAAACACTCCATGCTGGGAAATTGCTTCTCGCCGCTGAAGGGAGAAGGGATGAGTCTCTCCTTCTCCATATCCAAGACAGGGACTTGGTGGCTAGTGAAGCACGGTATCACTTCACCTGCTATCGAGATTATACCTGGTACCTGACCACACAAAAAAATGAGAGAACAGAAACAAACATATATGAAAATGGATACAAGCACTTCTGCAAAACAGTCATTGAGGAGAGGCTTTTAAAACACCGCGAAGTGCTTCGACTGTCAAAGCTGAATTTGCTATTCAAAAAAACTGGAAGAAACAGAGGGAGTGAACATTGCAGCTTATAAGGCACATTCACTCGATTTTGGAATTAAAATGAATATATAGGCATATATATATATATATATATATATATATATATATATATATATATATATATATATATATATATATATATGAGATTAGCTTGGTTTAGATTTTAGAATTCAAATGAAGGATGCATTAATCTAATAGTAATGTCGTAGTTTTGGTTCAGAGCTGTGACCTAATGTTAGACATGCTAGCTACTGCTAGTTATCCAGCTGAAACTACCCTACTTAAAACACTAACGAGACGCTTACATACGTTTGAACAACACAGTGTACAAAACAAACATTTTTTATAGATATCATATTCTAATTAAATGAATACTTACAATCACAAAAACAATGTCCTTGGCGATAGTCACTGTGCTGCCGCCGCAGATGCTGCTCGTGTCTGACAGCTGAATCATCCGTGTAACAGCTGTTCTAAATAAGCTACATCTGATTGGTTAATAATAATCCTATGTCAGTATCTTGCCACGCTATTGGCTCGACAGATATAATAGGCAACTGCGTTTGCCTGCATATTTACGGTCATGCATTATGATTTCGGGGGAAAATGTGCAATAAATGGGAGTGGCAACACTTTTCATATCATTGAGAATAAAACAACCGTCCCAACTTTACAAATTCAGGTTCTCCCTCCATGGGGATCATCCATTTCAAAAAGTAAAGCAGATACGGGCCCTCGGCCCACCGTCTAATTGATGCGGATGCGTTATGATGAACAGACAGCATAGCAACTTATGATGAACAGACAGCATGGCAACAGAAGGCCTAGACCCATGACTAGATATGAATGCATTGAATGGATATGACAATGAATCTACTCCCCCAGGTTATTGTTATAAACATGAGCCTCGTCTGAAGGGTCGAGGAGGAGGTGTTGCTACAATTTACAGTGAAGTTTTTGGTGTTACTCAGAGGACAGGATATAAATGTAAGTCTTTTGAACTAATAATGCTTAAGGTGACACCGTCAAATACAAATATAAATACAAAATCTCTGTCGTCCTTTACCCTTGCTACAGTGTATAGATCACCCGGGCCTTATTCAGATTTCCTTAGTGAATTTGCAAATTTTTTATCAGATCTTGTAGTTACTGTAGATAGAGCCTTAATTGTTGGTGACTTCAACATTCACATAGATAATGAAAATGATACATTGGGATTAGCATTTATCGATATTCTCAACTCTCTTGGAGTCAGACAAAATGTAACAGGACCAACTCATCGACATAATCATACGCTAGATTTAATTCTTTCATATGGAGTTGATGTTGATAATATAGAAATTCTGCAACAGAGCGATGACATCTCGGATCATTACCTCGTCTCTTGCATGCTGCAATCAGCTAATGTTACTCAATCTACACCACGCTATCGTTCAGGTAGAACCATTCTTTCGACAACTAAAGATAGCTTCACTAATACTCTTCCAGATCTATCTCATATACTCAATAAACCCCAAAGCCCAGAAGAACTTGATGAAATAACAAAAAATTTAAATGCAGTCTTCTCTAGCACCCTTGATGTTGTCGCCCCACTTCGATTAAAGAAATAAGCCCTGCACCATGGTACAATGATCACACTCATGCTCTCAAGAGAGCAGCTCGGAAAATGGAGCGGATGTGGAAAAATACTGTAACATTCACCTTGTCCCGTTTTGCCCTTACCTCTTCTTTGCCCATTTCGTCCCGTATTTTACTCCACAGACCCTTGTTAGCGTGCATGTTTTCTGTTATTAGTTTCACCTGCACTCGCCCCCTCTGGCTCTCGCGCTCGCTCACAATCATCAGAGTATTAGTTTCACCCGCACTCATCCCAATCACTCGATTATTAGTTTCACCTGCACTGTTCGTTTTCCCCTAGTTATACGCTGCCCTTTCGCTTCACTCTTGTTGGTTATTGTTTAGTTTACCCCTTCGCTTTGCCAGCTCTAGTGTTCCCCTAGAATCCCCTGTCTTTTCCTCTCGCTTGTCTCGCCCCTTTGATATACTCTGATTCCCCGGCTTCGACCTAATGCTCCCCTGGACTACTCTTCTGTGGATTTGCCCCCTTTTGATATTTACTGATTTCCCGGCTTCGACCTTACGCTCCGCTTGACTACGCTTCTCTGGATTTGCCCTTTGTACTGTTGCCTGCTTTGATTAATAAAGCAGTTTTACCCCGACATTGTGACTGTCTCAACTTGTGTTCGTTACATAATAACCAACCATACAGAACAGTCACAATGGATCCCCCGGTGGATTTTCACAGCTCACTAGAGCGGATTTTCACGGCACTTTCTGCGCGAGGATCTACGTTTGGGAGGCATGACCGAGCGCTCGCGGCCCAGGGGCAGCAGGTACGTACTATTTCCAATTCATTTCACCCTGTTCCGCCTGTGTCTGTTCCTGAGCCCGTTGATGCTCTCAACGCATCCGCGAGCGCCGTAAGCTTTCCACCCCCGGAGAGGTTTGATGGCGTTTCGGACGCTTGCCAAGGGTTTTTTATGCAGGGCAGCGGTTTTGGAAATTTAAACCGTGCCCTTAACATTATGGACCCAGCAGCCCAACTCTTGGTTTTGCGTCAGGGGAGTCAACCCTTGGAGGCTTATGTGGTTGACTTTTGTGCCCTGGCTAACCAGGTGAACTTTGATGAGGTGGCTCTGAAAGACATTTTTCAATGTGGACTGAATGAGCCAACCTCATCGTTCATGCCTGGTGGTTGCTGCTCCCTCAACCTGGCTCAATTTATTGACCTCGCCCTACTGTTCGCTGGTTCCTCATTTACTGTGGGGGAAGCAGACACTGAACCAGAGGTCCACGCCACGGCCCCAGTCTCGAAGCCTGCCACGGCCCCGGTCTCGAAGCCTGCCACGGCCAGCGAGCCAGCACCCACGCCTGCCACGGTCAGCGAGCCAGCGCCTGTAGCCTCGACCGTCCCGGAGCCAGCACCTGTAACCTCGACCGTCCCCATGGCCACTCTCCCTATTGGCCGAAGGAGAAAGAGAAGGAAGAAGGCACCTTCTCCCCAGTCTCGTCTTGTGCTCAAGACCACAGAGGTTCCCTCAGAGTCTTCCACGGCTCTGCCGGCCTCTGCTCCGCCCTCTGAGTCTTTCACGGCTCTGCCGGCCTCTGCTCCGCCCTCAGAGTCTTTCACGGCTCTACCGGTCCTCTGCTCCGCCCTCAAAGTCTTCCACGGCTCTGCCGGCCTCTGCTCCGCCCTCAGAGTCATCCACGACTCTGCCAGCCTTTGCTTGCCCCTCAGAGTCCTCCAGGGCTCCGCCTCTCGGGCCTCCCAGGGCCCCGCCTCTCGAGCCTCCCAGGGCCCCTCCTCTCGAGCCTCCCAGGGCTCTGCCTCTCAAGTCTCTCGAGCCTCCCAGGGCTCTACCCCTCGAGCCTCCCAGGGCTCCTCCTCTCGAGCCTCCCAGGGCTCTACCCCTCGAGCCTCCCAGGGCTCCTCCTCTCGAGCCTCCCAGGGCTCTGCCTCTCAAGTCTCTCGAGCCTCCCAGGGCTCTACCCCTCGAGCCTCCCAGGGCTCCTCCTCTCGAGCCTCCCAGGGCTCTGCCTCTCAAGTCTCTCGAGCCTCCCAGGGCTCTACCCCTTGAGCCTCCCAGGGCTCCTCCTCTCGAGCCTCCCAGGGCTCTGCCTCTCAAGTCTCACGAGCCTCCCAGGGATCTGCCCCTCGAGCCTCCCAGAGCCTCACCTCTCGAGCCTCCCAGGGCTCCGCCTCTCAAGCCTCTCGAGCCTCTCAGGGCTCCGCCTCTCGAGCCTCCTAGGGCTCCTCCTCTCGAGCCTCCCAGGGCTCCACCTCTCAAGCCTCTCGAGTCTTTCAGGGCTCCTCCTCCTCTCAAGCCTCTCAGGGCTTCGTCTCCCGAGTCTTTCAGGGCTCCTCCTCCTCTCAAGCCTCTCAGGGCTTCGACTCTCGAGACTTCCAGGGCTCCTCCTCCTCTCAAGCCTCTCAGGGCTCCGTCCCTCGAGTCTTTCAGGGCTCTACCCCCTCTCAAGCCTCTCAGCGCTTCGTCTCTCGAGTCTTTCAGGGCTCCTCCTCCTCTCAAGCCTCTCAGGGCTTCGTCTCTCGAGTCTTCCAGGGCTCCTCCTCCTCTCGAGCCTCTCAGGGCTCCGTCTCTCGAGTCTTCCAGGGCTCCTCCTCCTCTCGAGCCTCTCAGGGCTCCGTCTCTCGAGTCTTCCAGGGCTCCTCCTCCTCTCGAGCCTCTCAGGGCTCCGTCTCTCGAGTCTTCCAGGGCTCCTCCTCCTCCCGAGCCTCTCAAGGCTCCGTCTCTCGAGTCTTTCATGGCTCCCCCTCTCAAGTCTCTCGAGCCTCCCAGGGCTCTGCCCCTCAAATCACTCGAGCCTTCCATGGCTCCGCCTCCTGAGCCTCCTACGGCTCCCCCTCCAGAGCCTTCTACGGCTCCACCTCCCGAGCCTCCTACGGCTCTGCTCCCAGAGACTCCAGAGCTTCCTAGGGCTCCGCCTCTCGAGCCTCCTACGGCTCCCCCTCCAGAGCCTCCTACGGCTCCACCTCCCGAGCCTCCTACGGCTCTGCTCCCAGAGAATCCAGAGCTTTCTAGGGCTCCGCCTCTCGAGCCTCCTACGGCTCTGCCTCTCGAGCCTCCTACGGCTCCGCCTCCCGAGCCTCCTACGGCTCCCCCTCCAGAGCCTCCTATGGCTCCACCTCCCGAGCCTCCTACGGCTCTGCTCCCAGAGACTCCAGAGCTTTCTAGGGCTCCGCCTCTCGAGCCTCCTACGGCTCCCCCTCCAGAGCCTCCTACGGCTCCACCTTCCGAGCCTCCTACGGCTCTGCTCCCAGAGAATCCAGAGCTTTCTAGGGCTCCGCCTCTCGAGCCTCCTACGGCTCTGCCTCTCGAGCCTCCTACGGCTCCGCCTCCCGAGCCTCCTACGGCTCCCCCTCCAGAGCCTCCTATGGCTCCACCTCCCGAGCCTCCTACGGCTCTGCTCCCAGAGACTCCAGAGCTTTCTAGGGCTCCGCCTCTCGAGCCTCCTACGGCTCTGCTCCCAGGAACTCCAGAGCCTTCTAGAGCTCCGCCTCCCGAGCCTCCTACGGCTCTACCCCCAGAGACGACAGAGCCTGCCAGGTCTTCGCCTCAGAAACCTCCCATGGCGCCACCTCCCTTGGCTCCACCTCCAGAGCCTTCCAGGTCTTCACCCCTAAAGCCTCCTTTGGCTCCACCTCCAGAGCCTTCCAGGCCTCCGCCTCTAGAGCCTCCCACGGCGCCACCGTCATTGGCTCCACTACCTGAGCCTTCCAGGCCCCCGCCTCTAGAGCCTCCTACGGTGCCGCCTCCATCGGCTCCGCCGCCAGAGCCTTCCAGGTCTCCGCCTCTAGAGCCTCCTGCGGCACCACCTCCCTCTGCCCCATCTCTTGGGCCCCCTATGGCACCGCCTCCTGAGGCCCCCGAGCCTTCCTCGGCGCCGCCTCCTCAGTCTCTCAGTGCCCTGCCTGCCGAGTCTCTCACGGCTCCGCCTTCCAGGGCTCCGTCTCCCAAGTCCTCCACAGCCCCGCCTTTCACGGCTCCGCCCCCGGAAACCCTTCCGCACCTGGTTCTGCCAGCCCTGGTTTCATGGCTCCCCCTCTCAAGTCTCTCGAGCCTCCCAGGGCTCTGCCCCTCAAATCACTCGAGCCTTCCAGGGCTCTGCTCCTCATGTCACTCGAGTCTTCCACGGCTCCGCCTCCCGAGCCTCCTACGGCTCCCCCTCCAGAGCCTCCTATGGCTCCACCTCCCGAGCCTCCTACGGCTCTGCTCCCAGAGACTCCAGAGCTTTCTAGGGCTCCGCCTCTCGAGCCTCCTACGGCTCTGCCTCTCGAGCCTCCTACGGCTCTGCCTCTCGAGCCTCCTACGGCTCCGCCTCCTGAGCCTCCTACGGCTCCGCCTCCTGAGCCTCCTACGGCTCCGCCTCCTGAGCCTCCTACGGCTCCCCCTCCAGAGCCTCCTACGGCTCCACCTCCCGAGCCTCCTACGGCTCCACCTCCCGAGCCTCCTACGGCTCTGCTCCCAGAGACTCCAGAGCTTTCTAGGGCTCCGCCTCTCGAACCTCCTACGGCTCTACCCCCAGAGACGACAGAGCCTGCCAGGTCTTCTCCTCAGAAACCTCCTACGGCTCCACCTCCCGAGCCTCCTACGGCTCTGCTCCCAGAGACTCCAGAGCTTTCTAGGGCTCCGCCTCTCGAACCTCCTACGGCTCTACCCCCAGAGACGACAGAGCCTGCCAGGTCTTCTCCTCAGAAACCTCCCATGGTGCCACCTCCCTTGGCTCCACCTCCAGAGCCTTCCAGGTCTTCGCCCCTAAAGCCTCCTTTGGCTCCACCTCCAGAGCCTTCCAGGCCTCCGCCTCTAGAGCCTCCCACGGCACCACCGTCATTGGCTCCACCACCTGAGCCTTCCAGGCCCCCGCCTCTAGAGCCTCCTACGGTGCCGCCTCCATCGGCTCCGCCGCCAGAGCCTTCCAGGGCTCCGCCTCTAGAGCCTCCTGCGGCACCACCTCCCTCTGCCCCGTCTCTTGGGCCCCCTATGGCACCGCCTCCTGAGGCCCCCGAGCCTTCCTCGGCGCCGCCTCCTCAGTCTCTCAGTGCCCTGCCTGCCGAGTCTCTCACGGCTCCGCCTTCCAGGGCTCCATCTCCCAAGTCCTCCACAGCCCCGCCTTTCACGGCTCCGCCCCGGAAACCCTTCCGCACCTGGTTCTGCCAGCTCCCCCAGTAACCATTCGTCTGCCCGGACTTCCTGACCCTCTTCCTGTCCTGTGGCCTTTTCCCTGGCCTCCTGACCCTCTTCCTGTCCTGTGGCCTCTTCCCTGGCCTCCTGACCCTGTTCCTGTCCCGTGGCCACCTCCCAGGTCTCCTAGCCTAGTCCCTGTCCTGTGGTCACCTTCCAGGCCCCCGGACCCAGTCCCTGTCCTACAGTCGCCTTCCAGGCCCCCTGACCCGGTCTCTTCCCTATGTCTGCCCCCCAGATCTCCCGGGCCACCCACCTGTCCGCTATGTTCCCCCTGACCTTGCCTTGAACTGCCCATTTACCCTGTGGACTGTTTCATTGCCCCTCGTTGCCCCTTGGACTTCCTGCCTACCCTCTGTGCCCCTTGGACTGCCCTCTTGTTCTTGTGCCCCTTGAACTGCCCTCTTTTTGTTTTTGGGTTTTTGTGGGTTTTCCGTTCTGGGGTTTTGTTCGTTGGGATCGTCTGGTATCCGATCCCTTGAGGGGAGGCTATGTAACATTCACCTTGTCCCGTTTTGCCCTTACCTCTTCTTTGCCCATTTCGTCCTGTATTTTACTCCATAGTCCCCTTGTTAGCGTGCATGTTCTCTGTTATTAGTTTCACCTGCACCCGCCCCCTCTGGCTCTCGCGCTCGCTCATAATCATCAGAGTATTAGTTTCACCCGCACTCGTCCCAATCACTCGATTATTAGTTTCACCTGCACTGTTCGTTTTCCCCTATTTATATGCTGCCTTTTCGCTTCACTCTTGTTTAGTTTACCCCTTCGCTTTGCCAGCTCTAGTGTTCCCCTAGTATCCCCTGTCTTTTCCTCTCGCTTGTCTCGCCCCTTTGATATACTCTGATTCCCCGGCTTCGACCTAACACTCCCCTGGACTACTCTTCTGTGGATTTGCCCCTTTTGATATTTACTGATTTCCCGGCTTCGACCTTACGCTCCGCTTGACTACGCTTCTCTGGATTTGCCCTTTGTACTGTTGCCTGCTTTGATTAATAAAGCAGTTTTACCCCGACATTGTGACTGTCTCAACTTGTGTTCCTTACAAATACAAATTTAGAAGTATTTCAGGCTGCATGGAAGGATAGTGTCTGTAGCTACAAACACGCACTCAAAGCTGCCAGGTCAGCATATTTTAGTAAACTCATAGAAAATAACCACAACAATCCTAGATGTTTATTCAGTACTGTGGCTAAATTGGTTAGGAATAAAGCCTCAACCAAACCAGATATTACGTCACAGCTCAAGAGTAATGACTTCATGAATTTCTTCACAGATAAAATTGAAATAATCAGAAATAAAATTGGAATTATGCAATCATCTGTCATAGCACCCCAGAAAACAATGTTGAATAATTTCCCTCATGTGCAACTTCAATCCTTCGCTATCATAGGTCATGAAGAGCTAACAAAACTTATCGAAACATCAAAAGCCACAACTTGTTTGTTAGATCCTATACCAACTAAGCTCTTAAAAGAGGTATCTCCTGTAATATCAGAACCTCTTCTTAATATCATTAACTCCTCGCTATGCTTAGGACATGTCCCAAGAAACTTTAAAATGGCAATTATCAAACCGCTAATTAGAAGCCACAACTTAATCCTGGAGAACTTGCTAATTATAGACCGATTTCAAATCTCCCGTTTATGTCAAAAATACTAGAAAGGTAGTATCCTCCCAAATATGTTCATTTCTACAGAGAAATAGTATATATGTAGAATTTCAATCAGGATTTAGGCCTCATCACAGTACAGAGACTGCACTTATCAGAGTTACAAATGACTTGCTCTTATCATCTGATCGGGGCTGCATTTCTCTTCTAGTGCTTTTAGATCTTAGTGCTGCATTCGACACGATAGATCACGACATTCTCTTGAATAGGCTAGAGAATTATGTTGGAATTTGTGGAGTGGCATTAGCATGGTTTAGGTCATATTTAGCAGACCGCTACCACATTGTCTATGTAAATGAGGAATTGTCAAACCAAACAAAAGTAAAATATGGAGTGCCACAGGGATCAGTTTTAGGGCCTCTGCTTTTCTCCATGTATATGCTTCCCCTGGGAGATATTATCAGGAATCGTGGAATAAGTTTCCACTGCTATGCTGACGATACACAACTTTATATTTCTTCAAAACCTGATGAGATTTCACAATTCTCAAAATTAGCAGAGTGTATTAATGAAATAAAAGATTGGATGGCCAGAAATTTCCTTCTCAATTCTGACAAAACAGAGGTTCTAATTATTGGACCAAAAAACTCTAAAAATAAGCCACTAAAATATAATTTGACTCTAGATGGATGTACTGTTACATCATCTTCAACAGCGAAGAACTTAGGTGTTATATTTGATACCAATCTGTCCTTTGAAAATCAAATTACAAATGTTTGTAGAACAGTATTCTTCCACCTAAGAAATATTGCTAAATTAAGGCATATGCTCTCGGTTGCTGATGCCGAAAAACTAATTCATGCGTTCATGACCTCAAGACTAGATTATTGTAATGCATTACTGGGAGGATGTCCAGCAAGATCAATAAATAAACTTCAATTGGTTCAAAATGCAGCAGCCAGAGTGCTGGCGAGAACCAAGAAATATGATCATATTAGCCCCATTTTATCATCATTACATTGGCTACCTGTTAAATTCCGTATTGATTTTAAAATTCTGTTAACTATGTACAAAGCTTTGAATGGTCTAGCTCCACGAGTACTTAAGTGATCTTCTACCACGCTATATTCCAACACGTTCATTAAGATCGCAAAATTCTGGCCTATTAATAGTTCCTAGAATATCAAAATCCACTAAAGCAGGAAGATCCTTTTCATATTTGGCTCCTAAACTATGGAATAGTCTCCCAAACACTGTTCGAGATGCAGACACACTCTCTCAGTTTAAGTCTATACTAAAGACTCATCTATTTAGCCAGGCATACACCTAATTTATCCTCCAACCCACAATTAGGCTGCTTTAGTTAGGTCTGCCGGAACCAGAAACCAGAAACATTGAGCATGATCGCTTACTCTGCAATAAATTAAATGGCATCTACGCTTACATCTTTTTATTTGTTTCCCTGTCTCAACCTCAGGACTCCTATCCTGAGGTCACCAGAACCGGCTGGATCCAGCACCATTCCTGCTTCATGTTGGACTCCACTGCTACATGTCGCAGAATGATGATGACTAAATGCAGCGGTGCCAGCCAAACATCACTTCAATCTATTATGGCCGGACTTCAGAGGATGAAATGATGCCAACTCCAACCTGCATCACCTCGGTCTATAGATGGACTGCGATCTTGAAATGGAATGCATAGACTAACTATTGCCAACAAAAGCCTTCATCAGCCAATTAACAAGGACAATTGCATCTATGTGAACTTCTGCAATTAATCAAGATGGACTTCAAAGACTTTGGTCATTAATCTTACAGTTCAAACACAATCGATGTTTAATCACTGACCCTTAACACTTAGTTTAATAATTTTAAACCATGATTTTAACTATACATAATTAATATTTACATTACATTCAAAATGTTAGCCAGAGGGGAACTGGCCCCCACAGTGAGTCTGGTTTCTCCCAAGGTTATTTTTCCTCCATTAATCAACATCTTATGGAGTTTTGTGTTCCTTGCCACAGTCGCCTACAGCTTGCTCACTGGGGTTATTAATACAATTATCATTTAATTATTTTTAAACACTATTAAAAATCGTATTTTATCGAAATTACACAATGATGATTAATCGACTTTATAGACATTACAGTTTTATCGTCTGTTAATGCTGATATTCTGTAAAGCTGCTTTGAAACGATGTGTGTTGTGAAAGACACTATACAAATAAAATTGACTTGACTTGACTTGACAAGAAATTAGCTTATTTCTGATGGAAAACGTGATTTTGATGGACTTGGCGAGGAGCGCACTCCTTCCACGCCGGGTCGTGCATACTAATTAAGGATGTGGTGGCTCGATTGAAGGAGATCTCCTAAGTGAATGAGATATGGATGAAGATCTGGGTTTGCTGGTTGTTTAATCCCCATGGGTTTGATGCAGGCAGAAGTTGACAAGAAGTGATGGCGTCGTTGGAAAGGGAACGTGGGCTTCCAGAGATGTTCTGTGCACTGGGTCTCCTGTGGAGGTTGGAACGTGTCTATTATGATTCCGAGAAGGCGCGATCCTACTGAGAATTGTCGTGGAATATCGCGATGAATCTCTCTAAGTTGTAAGAAAACTCTCAGAGTCTTGAGTTCCAGATGCCAAAGTTGTAGTTTATTGAACACCAACAAACATGAGACCGGCCAGCTGTCCGTTCTGACTGTCTTAGTCCAAAACCTCCTCTTCTATACAGTTTGTTATCTGGCATTACCTCATTTCTGTGCCCCTTTGTTATTTTTGTAACCAATGGATACTATTTGCCACCATTATCTCACAGAGCCTTTTGATATCTTTTTACTGGTAGAAACTTGGCTTTAGTCTATCTTCAAGGTCCTTAGTCTCATTATTTTGTTACAGCTGGGTGCTCTTTGTGGCCTCTGCAGCATCAACACTTTTAGTAACCTCATATGCTCTCTCCTGGGTCACACAAAGGCCAGGAAACTCATATAAGTATTTTGATATATAAGAAACATACTAGAATATTGAAAAATATACTATAGAATCTGGAAATTTGCAGACATGTGTTGCGCCAGGAGTGCAGATTCTGGATAAGGTAAGGAGTTTAATTAATTTAATTTAATTTAATTTAATTTAATTTAATTTAATTTGACCAATTGTCACACATTATACATACATTTCTGCATATACATGGTGAAATTATTTATTTTTCACATATCCCAGCTAAGCTGGGGTCAGAGTGCAGGGTCAGCCATGATACGGCGCCCCTGGAGCAGATAGGTTCAAGGGCCTTGCTCAAGGGCCCAACAGTGGTGTCTTAGTGGTGTTGGGGCTTGAACCCACGACCTTCTGATCAGTAACCCAGAGCCTTAACCGCTGAGCCACCACTGCCCCTAAGTTGTGAATAAGTCTATGTCCCTAGCTGGATGGGGCTAGTCGGATAGCGAAATGGACTTGTCAGACAGTGTTATGGAATGAGATTGTTGTGTCAGCGCACTTAAACAGCAATTTGATAGATTGTGAGCAGTCTTATAAAGCAATGGCTTACATGTGATTGGATAGGGGTTACCTAGCTAATGGTGTAATGATGTACACCTGCTAGTTCCCTGATAGAGGGAATGAGACACTGTGTCCCCCTTGCCACAACACTGTACCAAGCTGCTGTAATGGCCGAACCTTATTCTCGGCTCCTCAGTGCACTGAACAGATGCACGATCCCCGCATTTTATACCCGTATGTCCGGGGGCGGGACATGCAAATTCTCTTCGCCAATTTGGCATTGGCCTTTTTCATATTCAGAGGTATTCGAGGCTCCCGAAAAAAGCCCCTTGTGTCACTACAATCGACACAACTTCTCATTCCCTCCATCAGGGAATGGGGGTTACACTAGTATCCTAGACGTTTTTTGATGTTAACAAACTTTATTCTATCCTAGTTTAATATGTAATATGCACAACTCCGAGGTGCTATCAAATCATTGCTCTGTTTGTTTGAAAGTCCTGACCAGCCTGACACAGTAAAAGTTACTTAACCAATAGCATGTGTTTGGGCCAGGCATATCTGTTTGTTCGAGCAGGGTAGATAGGATAGTGTATGGTTTGTAAACAATCATTAATTCTTAAGTTCTGTTTATGACATACTTATGATTACCATGGACAATAATTTTGTAAATACAAAGAAAAATAGGTTGTAGAGTTTCTGCCAATTTTGTGAAAAATCACTCAACATCTTTGGGGTTTTGATTACAGAAGAATAGACTTTATTATCACAAACTTCATTGACTCTGGTCTTGACCATATTAAGAAGTAACAGAACCACCTTTGGAAGAGATCAATTCTCCCAGCGGTCATGAGAGCCCCCCAAGTAATGCTATTCCTGTTTTTGCACATACCTTCAAATGTCACACATATGTTGAGCACACATTCCATCACGTCCACAGGCCTTTACACACACAGTACTGCATGTTTGCCCATCAGACATAACTGTGGTACAAATCAACAATGTTTTCATTGATTACTCCTGATTAACTTGATTAAAATATACTACATATTCCCTCCTCTGTGACTTTATAGTCACAAATTAACATATTTAAGCATGTGCGTGCTCCTAGTTTGGTCTTGTTTTTGGTTGTCACAGTTATGTAGAGTGTATCAAACAAAATATTCATCCTAATTTTAAGAGTTCTTGCTTGTAGTGTAGATGTCTTCAACCCAGATGCTTTGCGCATCGTAGAGGGTCACCCTCTGGGGAGAGGTTAGCCAGCACTTACACCCAGGGCGTGGTTCTTCATATCTTCTTATATATTCATTGAAGGAATCAATTTCCTCCCAAGTTGGTCTTTCTGTCCATTCAGGGTAGTTGCCATTGCCTTGGGCCATTCACATCGATCAAAGTCATCTGCTTTACTGTTGCTCGAATCCAAAATTATTTTACCAATGATCACACACAACAAAATCTTATTCCTTCCACAATGTTGTTATTCCAAATATATTAATTTTAGTTAATTGTGCACCCCATTTCTTTTGGCAATCAGGCCATGTTAATTATAGTCACCACCATGTTTTCTTTTTCCCTTCTTCGTTATTATTAAAATGTACATGAGTTCAATAAAAGCATAAACAAAAATAATTTTCCAATCGTAATTCTTCATCATGCAAACAGTCCCAGATTTGCTTAATACTTCTTTAATAGTTTAGGCACTTCTTTGTATGCAACGGTTCTCAAAGCTTTACCTCCAAAATCAATCTATAATTGGTCTTCTACAAGGGGTGTGATCCCCTGATAACACAGTGATAGAATGGTATTTATCGCTGTGATAAAATATTTTAATAAAGCGGTTATTAAGACACAGTCGGGTTGAGTGGAACTCACAACTTCTGGCAGGTTTCTTCTAGACCTCCCTTTTGATGCTTCTTTCCTAAAAGCATCCATCCACTTCCTTAAACCCAGTTCACCCTTCTTGGGAATGTTTCCAGGGCGGTGGACCCCTGTCTTAGGCAGCTCTCATTTTGCAATTGAAGAGTGTTGATCTATGTAATTGTATATGTTCTCTAATTGACTGTGATCATGATGTGGGTGGAGTAACATACACAGGTGTGCAATCATTAATAAAATGGCCGCTGCTCTCTTGTGCAGGTGTGCAGGCTAAACGCCAGATAATGTCTTAGTTGTAAGTCCTTTAATCCTTCGTCATGTATTACCGGTTTCCTAGCTCTAATTGAGATGGCAGCGCCAACAGGTTATGGGCCCAGAAAAGAGTATGGGAACCGATGGAATCGTTTATGTTTCGACGGAGAGGAAAAGAATTACGAACTGTGGGAAACGAAGTTCCTGGCACATTTGCGTCATCTAGGTTTGAAATCCACCATATTGGGTGAAGCCTCTGCCGTGGTCGATGAGGATGAGGAGGTGGAAGACGACAGTAAAAATGAAGAGGCATATGCAGTGCTGATCCAATTATTAGATGACAAGAGTATGTCGCTTGTGATGAGAGAGGCTGCTGATGATGGCAAGAAGGCGTTACAGATTTTGAGAGATCACTACGCTGGTAAGGGGAAGCCACGTGTGATAAGTTTGTATACGGAGTTGACATCTCTTCAGAAAGGTGTAAATGAAATCGTTACGGATTATATTATTCATGTGGAGACCGCAATCACAGCATTGCGGAATGCGGGAGAGACTTTGAGCAACGATTTATTGACTTCCATGATTCTAAAGGGTTTACCCGATACTTTCAAACCATTCTCTATTTTTATTACGCAGAGTGATGAAAAACTAACATTTGCCAACTTTAAAGCAAAACTGAGGAGCTATGAAAGCACAGAGACTTTTGGCACTGCTGGTTCGGTAGAGGACAGCGTAATGAAAATTAAAGGAAGAGACAATTAGAGTATGAGACTCACCTGTTACAATTGTGGACAGAGAGGTCACAAAGCCGCGGAGTGCACGGTGGTTGCTGAGGAGCGCGGGGAATGGAGACAATGGTGTAGTTTCTGTAAAAGCACCTCACATAAAGACGTGCACTGTCATCGAAAAAAGCGAGATAATGTGAAGCAAATGATGGATGAAGAGGAGGATCACACATTTGCGTTTATGGTGGAGCAGGTGAAGTGGAGTTCTTTTAAGTGGGCTAAAACCATATCTCTAAATTGTTTTATTTTCTTTTGATTTTATTTTCTCCACTGGTGGAGTGGAAATGAAAGGTCTCATGGTGGATTCTGGAGCTACTAAACACATCGTTACGAACATTGAGAAGTTCATGGATTTCGACTCAAGTTTCAAGCCTCAGAGCCACATACTGGAGCTGGCTGATGGAGAACGGGCCAGTGGTATCGTGTTGAAGAAAGGTACTGCAAAATTGCGTTTGAGAAATAACAATGGCCGCATTGTGGACATGATGTTGACAGAGGCACTTTATGTGCCATCATTTTCTCAAGACATCTTTTCCGTCAAAGCGGCAATTACACACGGAGTGACAGTAATCTTCAAAGAGGGACAGAACCGACTCATTCACAAAAATGGTACAACTTTTGATATTCATATGTATGACAGATTGTTTTACTTGAGTACTGTAGCTAATGAGATTGATGAGTGTAACACATGCTATGATATTCAGACATGGCATGAAATACTGGGTCATTGTAATTATGATGATGTGTTAAAGTTGGAGAATGTTACAGATGGGATGAAAATTAGAGGTAAAATAGACAGATCCAATTTGAAATGTGAAGTGTGTGTAAAAGGCAAATTTGCTCAGAACAGAAATAGAGATCTAGATGAGAAAGCAGAAGATGTATTTGCACTTGTTCATGCAGATCTGGCTGGTCCTATAGAACCAGCAGGGAAAGATGGCTTTAGATTTGACTTAGCATTCACAGATGACTATTCAGGAGCTGTGTTTACCTATTTTTTTGAAGAGCAAGAGTGACACTGCCGTAGCCACCGAGAAATTCATTGCTGATGTTGCACCATATGGTAAAATTAAATGTATAAGATCAGATAATGGAACAGAGTTTACATCTACTGTATTTCAGTCATTGCTCAGCAAAAATGCTATAAGACATGAAACCTCAGCTCCTTACTCACCCCATCAAAATGGGACAGCTGAAAGAGCTTGGAGGACTTTGTTTGAAATGGCAAGATGTATGCTAATTGAGAGTAATTTACCAAAGGAGTTTTGGACATATGCGGTACAGACTGCAGCAATAATTAGAAACAGATGTTATATGTATACGTCTGGGACAAACTCCATACTATCTGATAACTGGAAAAAAGCCTGACCTATCCAAAATGAGAGTGTTTGGGTTAGAGTGTTATGCATACAAGTATGATAAGAAAAAGTTGGATGCGCGATGTGAAAAGGGTATATTTGTTGGTTATGACAAAAATAGCCCTGCTTATCTTGTTTTCTATCCAGACACAGGGAGAGTACTCAAAAGTAGACTGGTGAAGTTTGTCACAAAAAGTACAAATGAAAGATATACTCAGACAGAGGAGGATGTGGATAAATATTTGTAATATAGGAAGGAGGTTGAAATCCTAGTACCAAAACTAGATAAGACTAAAGTAATTCCACAAGAAATGAAAGTTGAGGATGAAGTCAGTACAAAGGGTGAAAAAGAGAATGATCTAGGTACTAGATATCCAAAAAGAGAAAGAAGACCTCCCCAGCACCTTGCAGACTATGATTATGAGGTTAAAGATGATGCAGATCAGCCATTGACTATAGACTATTGTTATCGTGTTGCATGTGATGTACCCCAGACACTGAAGGAAGCCTTAGGCTCTTTAAAATCAGAGCAGTGGGTTGAAGCTATGGAGGATGAGATGAATTCTCTAAAAGAGAATAATACGTTCATATTAACAACACTACCAGAAGGTAAACAGGCAGTAGGGGGAAGATGGGTTTATGCTATAAAGGCAAATCCTGATGGGAGATTATATAAAGCCAGGTATGTGGCAAAGGGTTATAGTCAAGTGGCAGGTATTGATTATAATGAGACCTTTTCACCTACTGCTGATATAACTTCAGTACGTGTTTTAATGCAGCTTGCAGCACAATATGATTTAGAGTTATATCAGATGGATGTTAAAACTGCATACCTGCATGCTCCTATAGATTGTGAAATGTATATGAAGCAACCTGAAGGATTTGAAGTTAAGTCAAAAACAGGAGAAGTATTGGTATCAATATCAATATAGTATTGGTGATCAATAAATCACTGTATGGTCTGAAACAATCAGGACGAAATTGGAACAAGATGTTGAATGATTTCTTAATTGAAAATGATTTTATTCAAAACTCAACAGATCATTGTGTTTACAGTAAACAAATTGATGAAGACAGAATCATACTGATTATTTGGGTTGATGATCTTATTATTGCAGCGAGTAATGATCAAATACTCAGAGATGTGAAGGAAATGTTGGGAATTAAATTCAAAGTTAAAGATCTGGGAAAACTTCGACATTTCTTAGGCATTGACTTTACGCAAGAACATGGTAAAGTAAAAATGAATCAGGAAAGATAAATTGTAAAAATTTTGGAGAGATTTGTTATGACTCACTGCAAACCAAGATCAACCCCATGTGAAATCAAAGTAAAATTTGACAATGATGGTAAACCTGTTGACTTAAAAAGGTATCGTGAAGAGATTGGCAGTTTAATCTATATGATGACAAGTACTCGCCCAGATTTAAGCTTCATAGTTAGTAAATTGTCAAAAGAACAACATTGGGTGGCTGCTAAACATGTGTTGAGGTATTTGAAAGGTACAGCAAACTTGGAATTATGTTATAAGAAAAGTGATGTAAATCTGAAACTTGTGGCTTATAGCGATGCAGACTGGGCAGCAGACTTAAATGACAGGCATAGTATTACTGGCTGCTGTTTCAGTTTGTCTAAGAATGGGCCTGTTGTCTCTTGGAAGTCTAAGAAACAACAAACTGTTGCTTTATCCACATGTGAAGCAGAATATATGGCTTTATCAGCTACTGTACAAGAAAGCTTGTATCTGACCAATCTAATCAATGGAATGGATAATGTACTTGAATATGCACCAGTGACTATTTTTGGGGATAATCAGGGTGCTATTGCACTTTCAAAGAATCCGGTGTGTCGACAAAGGTGTAAGCATATTGACATAAGGTATCATTTTGTTCGATCTGTACTGAATGACGGTAAAATAATTCTTTATTATTGTCCTACAGTTGACATGGTGGCAGACATTTTAACAAAATCTGTGTCTAAAGCTAAAATTTATAAATTTATGTGTTTTTTATTTGGAGATGCATGTATGTGACGCATTGTGTTATATTCTGTCAATTTAAGAACAAGTGTGGATGTTGATCTGTGTAATTGTATATGTTCTCTAATTGACTGTGATCATGATGTGGGTGGAGTAACATACACAGGTGTGCAATCATTAATAAAATGGCCGCTGCTCTCTTGTGCGGGTGTGCAGGCTAAATGCCAGATAATGTCTGAGTTGTAAGTCCTTTAATCTTTCGTCATGTATTACCGGTTACCTAGCTCTAATTGAGATGGCAGCGCCAACAGAGAGTCTTTACCCGTCATTGGGTCGTCACCTCTTGCCACTGGAGAATTTTACCCATCATTGGGTTATCATCTCTTGTCTCTGGTCTCGGTACCGCTCAGTCTTATTATCTAATCTTTAATAATTTGGTATCCGTAAACAGATATTTTCCCTTGTTTCAGGGAGTATCACCTGAGAACTGTCACAGCCAATGGAGCCATCTACAACTGCTCAAACATTGAGACAGTCCAAAACATGGTTAAATTCACAAAGCATTATTCAAAGTTCAACAATCTATTGAAATTGTACAAATTAAAAGTAAAATGTTACAATTGAACTCATATACAGTTCACTAATTTCCATTTAAGTTGTTATGTTTTCTTCTTTAGCAAAGGTCACAAAAGACCTTGTCCCTTGGTGAAGACTAACCATCAGAACAAATCAAAATACAGGATCGCCTCTGTCAAGCTTCTAAGATGCTTAATTTAAATCATCACTTTAATTGAATAATTTCTAGGTAGTTTTAGAACCTACATTTATTCCTCCAGATGTACATTCAACCAAATCTCTTATCTTTAGTATGAACAATTCACTTCAAATTGCCTTTAATCATGATGAGAAAAGCTGTTTGAACCTTTCCTTCATATTACTGTATCTAACATTATTGTCAAATCACATCATTTTCCATATAAAAGAAAATAAAATCAAAAGAAAATAAAACAATTTAGAGATATGGTTTTAGCCCACTTAAAAAACTGAGAGGGAAAGATTTGGACAGAGAGATTCCTCTCCTTCACACTGTTGTTACAGTTATTCCTTTTTTTTTTCTCATTTTAGAATCTCGCAATAACACATTTGTAATTCTACAGCAGTGAGAACAGTGATAAATGTAATCCAATGAAATAATATAATCAAATATATTTCATTATATTATCTTTAAACCATCTTCAAGAAAACCTCTAGAATTTTTACTTCTCTTATCCCTTCCCCCCTCGCGCAATAAAAATAATGCGCATTTGTATTCAGACCATTGAGAAATTTACGTTTTAGTTTTTAAATCAATAATCTTCCTTATGATTACTTTTCTCCCTTTTCTTACTCTTTCTCAGGAGAAGGAACTTTCATTATGTCAAATAAACCAACATAAATCACCTTTTAAATTAACAGAAAACAAAATAAAATAGCAAAGTGGCACAATGGAAGTTCAGACAAATGTCTTGTGTTTTGCAATAATTGATCAGTAAAATCATTTGGTTATGTATGTAACCTCCGTTCCCCGAGGGAGGGAACGACACGTTGTGTCGGAGAAGCGACACTAGGGGTCTCTCTTGAGCGCCGATATTCACCTCTAACCTATTGAAAAGGGCCAATGAGAGTTGGCAGTCAGTATTTGCATACCCCGCCCCCGCATAAGCGGGGCAAATACGGAAGTTTAGTCAGGATTTTTCTGAGGAGCCGGAAATGGTCCGGCCACAACAGTGGCTCGGTTCAGCGACATGGCGGAGGAAAGACACAACGTGTCGTTCCCTCCCTCGGGGAACGGAGGTTACATACGTAACCAAACGTTCCCCATCTGTCGCTCTCTCCATGTTGTGTTGGAGAAGCGACACTAGGGGACCCATTCCAATCTTGCCATGTGCTGAACCGTGTACGTGAACTGCCGATACAGAGGCGGGCAGGGATTCATCCAGTGCCGCGCATCGTCTGTACCTGGCTGCACGTACCCTTCCCCAATGCCCCATACGAACATCGGGATCCTTCTGGTTACCCTGAGAGGGGAACAAGGCGATGTTTGCCAACATGGGTACGGGCCAGCCTGGCTTGGCCTCTTTTCTCTCTATGTTTCTCGCATAGAGCAATCACGCCCGGGGCCCGTACACGCATATAGGGAAGGGGGTCTTACCCAGACCCTGCGGAGACCACACCTGCCCTTTTTCTTGGGGAGGAAAAGTGGTAGACACGTCACACGGCCGTCTTAGGGCTCATGTGGAAAGTATGGTGCGGTGGTAGATCCAGCCTCGAAAGGGGGGAGTTGCTACAGCACGGCGACCGGGGCAGCTGTAACTGCCTAAGGGAGACACGGGGTCCGCTCAGTAGGGGACAGAACCGTGGAATTACACACAGGGGGAGTCCGAGCAGGAGGCCTTACCTGCAGAGCACCTATACCAGTACAGGGTAGCCATCAGGGTACCCGCAGTGGCTTGGGTCGGCGAGTTCCTCCGCTGAACCGCGGACCTGGAGGGCTGGGGAGGAATCGACCAGGGTCCCGACTCAGAGTGGGGCGCCCTGGGAAAAAAGGCGCACTACATAACCTTGATGTCAGGAAAAGGGCACTGGGCACAAGCGATCCACCCGGCCGGTCAGTCTACGTGTTACCGAGTTCTACGGGCTCGGACCTGACAAAACATGAGACACAACCGACTCAACGCGGAGGTTGTAAAACCTCGCGAAGGTGTTGGGTGTTGCACAACCCGCGGCTCTACAGATGTCTGCTAGGGAGGTGCCCTTGGCCAGTGCCCACGAGGACGCAACACCCCTTGTTGAGTGAGCTCGGACCCGCAAGGGTAGGGGCACGGCCTGGGTGTGATAAGCCAGTGTGATGGCGTCGACAACCCAGTGGGCGAGCCTCTGTTTGGAGACGGCATTCCCTTTCTGCAAAGAGCAAAACTTGAGTCGCTGCTGGCTCCATAGGAGGAGACGGCGGGCGAGTTGTGACATGTGGCGGGAGCGTACTCCGCCTTGGCGATTTATGTACGCCACCACCGTGGTGCTGTCCGATCTCACGAGGACGTGTTTGTCCCGAACTAACGGGAGGAACTTCCTGAGAGCAAGAAGGACGGTCAGCAACTCCAGGCAGTTGATGTGCCAACGCAGCGGGGCCCCATTCCAACGGCCCGCTGCTGCGTGCCCGCTGCACACGGCACCCCACCCGGACCGGGAGGCGTCGGTTGTGACCAGAACGTGTCGGGACACCTGCTGCAGGGGCACTCCTGCCCGTAAAAAGCAGAGGTCTGTCCAGGGTCGGAGTGTTTTGAGGCAGGCGGGGGTGATCCTTACCCGATGCATGCCGTGGTGCCATGCTTGTCTCAGGACTCGAGTCTGGAGCCAGTGCTGGAGTGGTCTCATATGCATCAACCCCAGCGGCGCGAACGCCGCGGAGGACGCCATATGCCCCAGGAGCCTCTGGAAAAGTTTTAGAGGGACCACTGTGCCTGGCTTGAAGGAAGTGAGGCAATCCAGCACCGACTGAGCACGCTCGCTCGTGAGAAGTGCTGTCATTGAGACTGAGTCTAACTCCAACCCGAGAAAAGAGATGCTCTGAACCGGAGTGAGCTTGCTCTTTTCCCAGTTGACCTGAAGCCCCAAGCGGCTGAGGTGCCGGAGCACCTGGTCTCTGTGTGTGCATAGTAACTATCTGTTTTCTTTCTGTTGAAAGCAAGCCGCGAACCGCAACGTGGTCATGGTCATGTTCTCGCAGTGAGAACATGAACCATCCACAAACGCCGCCTCGGTGTGATCGCGGCCCAAACACACGAGACAGCGCCTGTGGCCGTCTGAAGCGGAGAGGCTTCTACCGCATCCAGGAACGACACAGGTGCGGAAGGGCATCTTGAAAAAGACGCGTCCTCAAAAGGACGTTCAACGCCGCTGTGCTTGCTCTTTTAGAGAAATTACTATTTTAGGGAAATTACTCTTTTAGGACACAGTGTGTTTGTGTGTGTCTGCGCTGTCGAAGCGCTCAGGGGCAACAATGCACGCCGTGCAATGAGAAGAGAAAGTCGCTGTTGTGCGCCGTCAAGATCCAACAGCATGCAGATCGTCAGGGGAAACAGGAACGTTTTAATGACATGTAACTCGCAGCAAACTGCAGACAGACCATCGGCTCCGAAGAAATTTTCTGACTAAACTTCCGTATTTGCCCCGCTTAAATACCCGTATGCGGGGGCGGGGTATGCAAATACTGACTGCCAACTCTCATTGGCCCTTTTCAATAGGTCAGAGGTGAATATCGGCGCTCAAGAGAGACCCCTAGTGTCGCTTCTCCGACACAACGTGGAGAGAGCGACAGAAGGGGAAGCATTAAATCCTTTGAATTTCTTACAAGTCTCATTTTTTATATCCTAATGTTATCATAATTTAATAATATGATTTGTCAGTTATTATCCTCTTCTACTTATCAGCATTTCATGATCAATTATTCAGTTAAATAGCAGAGACAGATGTCACTGTGCATAAACTGTATACCTCTAAAAATTTATTTTCATGGATTTAACTCAAAATAGAAATAGCTTATTAGAAATAGACACTTAATTAACTCCTTGTAGTACTCATTAATCTTTTTCTTTAAAGTGAGGGTAGTCTTTGGAAAATTTAGGGGAGTAAACAATCCAATATGTAACTCTTACTTTGCCATTAAGTTTTAATATTTAACCTTCACATCAACTAATTAGCAAATAGATGCTGGATTTAATTTTAGACCCTCAGAAAAATTTAGACATGGGTATTGAACCCATGGATGGCAGTTGGAGAATCAAACCTCCAGTTAGTCATATATGACTGAAATCAACTTATCAAGAGAAATTTGAATCCACAATTGAAATGTCAATTCAGTAATGACTACCAGCATTCATGATAGTAGGAGGGCCAATCATATAACAGCCCACATACTGTATTTCTCAGTCTTTTTTCTTTTCTCCGGACTTTCTCCTGCATATAAGCTTCTTCAATAAATCATCTGGCTCAGCAATCTGCAATGGTGAGAGACTGGTTCCAGAATGAGTTATTGAAATGACTTACACAATGCTGACAACAGAAAGAGTAAAACATAGTTAGCATCCACTTCACACAGAATAGACACATGAACATCAAGTTATTTATGATAATCAATTTAATCTTAATGTTTCTCTATGGGGTTTCACCTAGTACCAATTACAAGTTTTTCCTTAGCATTATCAATATTTTTTCAATTAAATACCCCACATATTAGGACTTATTTCAATTTTATCTGGCATGACTGGTCATAGAACAAACCTAAGAAAAAACTTCTCTAAGCAAATTTGAAACGTAGAGAACATGAAATGATCTAAATTATTCTTAAATTTATTTTCTTTAATTCTAGTCTCAGTGACAGCTCTCAGTGTACCCATGATCAACCAATGCCTACACTGTATATATAAAACAAGAAATAAAAGAAAAATATCTAAACTTAAAAGAATCTTCTTTCTATCTTTTCTAAATTCAGGGGTGCCCCTTTGTTTGAGTGGAGACATCAAGACATCAACCTCTCTGTTTCTGGATCTGTTTCTATTAAGAGCACTATCAGGTCTCACTCAATCTCTCCAGTCAGACATTCCCTAGCAAAAAATAATAAACGCTATCTGTCTTATTTTTGTTGGTTGATCAAGTTTACACCAATAAAGTTGCAAACACATGTACATTGTTCTCCAGACAAATTTAAACACATAAAAAATAAAACATATAATCATGGGTTTTTAAATGTATATATCAGGACATTATAGTTAAATTTAATATTGTTAAAAAGTTTATTCTCTCATATTGGACTAGACAGAACATAAAACAGACACATGAATGTGAAATTTTCACATTTAAGATTTACCTTTCATATTCCAATTTCAAAATCCTTCTTTTTAATCTCCCTTTCCCATTTTCTGTGGCTTTGATAACTACTGGCTTCACTAAGAGAAATACTATCCACATTCTATCTAAAGTATTTGGAGCTGACCTTTAGGACCTGACCTTTGGGGTCACATAGGGAGGTATTTTTAAAAGGACCCTGTCATTTTACCCTTCTCTGCATCCCTCAGCTTTTCTGTCCTGCCTCATATTTCTCAGTGAATTTTAAGGTTCCTGGACATAGCTCTTACTTTATTCTTTTTACTTTTCCTGTTTTTAGTTTTTACTCTTATCTTTTTATTTATTTATTAACCTTTTAATCTAAATGTCTTTCTAAATCAATTTCCTTATCTTTTTCTAATATATGAATTATTATACCCCATACATATGAATACATTTCCTATATGTTTGTCAATTTACTTTTTAGGATCAGTCCTGATATAGATCTTAGTTTTAACTTCTTTCACCTTTACTTTTTAATACACAAAGTTAATTCACGTCACTTTATTATTTATTTATTTATTTTGCTTTCTCATTTCTTTGAGATTTTACACAGTGGACTTCTAGATTTTAGTATTTCCACTGGAGTTTTACCTTATGTAATATAACAACACTTATTTAAATACAACCTTTGTTTAAATTCCAATTACTTATTTGACTTCAGTTTAATGCAATACACTGGACTCAAAGCTTTATTATTTGTCCAGATAATGTGATTTCCCAAATGGAATTTGAATATTTAAATATTCTTACTCGTCACTTTAATTTAAACTTTTTCTCTAAGCACAGTTATACCTCTTGAATGTATATATTCTCTGTATGAAGTCCATTACTTTTATGTTACAGACTAGTTCAGAGGTCTGGCATATTTTTTACAGACAGCTGCCAGTCTAAAAATAAAAACCTCTATCTTGGTCACACACCCTACAATATCTCTTGAATGTATAGATTCTCTGCATGAAGTCAAATGCATTTATATGCTACAGTCTAGTTTAGGAGTTATGTTATGTTGCTAGACTAAGAACAGCCAAGACTAAATGTTTTCCAGCCAGTTGTGAGTTAACTTTTTGATTTCTTTTTTCCTAATTTCATTTTACATCTATATTATCTCACTCTTTTTATTCTTTTTCTTATTGTTTGTTTATACTCTATTAAATGTATATTTCTATCTATATATATTTATCATTGGTTCCCCTTCTGTCGCTCTCTCCACGTTGTGTCAGAGAAGCGACACTAGGGGTCTCTCTTGAGCGCCGATATTCACCTCTGAACTATGAAAAAAGGCAAATGAGAGTTGGCAACCAGTATTTGCATGTCCCGCCCAAGGACATACGGGTATTTAAGCGGCGCAAATACGGGAGTTCATTCAGAAAATTTCTTTGGAGCCGATGGTCGTGTCTGCAATTGCTGCGTGTTACACACCGAGTTTCTGTCATTCCTCTGCTGCATGCTGTTGGATTCCACGGCGCACAACAGCGGATTTCTCCTGTTTGCACGGCTGTGCATTCCTGCCCCTAGGCGCTTTGACAGTGCAGATCATAAAAGAACTCTCACGAGTCCTTTTTTCATAAAAGAGTGATTTTATTTAAAAGCGTAATTACCTCTAAAAGAGCAAAACACAGCGGCGTTGAACATCCTTTTAAGGACACGTCTTTATAAAGATGCCTTTCCGCCCCTGTGTTGTTTCTGGATGCGGTAGAGTGCTCTCCGCTTCAGACGGCCACAGGCGTTGTCTCATGTGTCTGGGTAGCGATCACACCGAGGCTGCGTTTGTGGATGGTTCATGTTCTCACTGCGAGAACGTTGCGGTCGCGGCTTGCTTACAACCGTGAGCAAGCCACTCCAGCCGCCCCCCGTGTTGCTCCTTCTTCCCACGGGATTGAGGACGATGCGGCTGGTGATGGAGGCGATTTGGGGATGGCAGCGGGTGCAGCTCCGCCGGGTATGCCCCCTCGGACCACCCGCACCCCAGCACGCTCGTTGATTCCCGTCCGTGCTCGAGGCGGCGGCGACTCGCCTCACAGCCAGTCTGCCGACCCTCTTGCGATGGAAGCAGATGAGCTCGCCACGGCATCGGAGGGCGTGGTATCTGATGCTGAGGACTCCCCTGGGCTGCCGCTTTCGGGCCTGCACGCCCAGGCTGAGGCCGACGCACAGATGACCGACATGCTTTCCCGGGCAGCCAACAGCGTGGGCTTGGACTGGAACCCTCCATCCTCCCCACAGCCATCACAGCTGGACGACTGGTTCCTGGGGTCTGGGCGCCGCTCACAGCCTCGCCCCCCCGGTTCCATTTTTCCCGGAAGTGCATGACGTCTTCGTGGAGAGCACCCCTCTCCACTCGTCACACCGCCACAGGCTCGTCCACCCTTGCCACCCTCGACGGCGGAGTGCGCCACAGGTATGCGCCGATTCCCCAGGTGGATAGGGCAGTTGCGATCCATCTATGCCCCGGAACCCCTACCACCTGTCGAGGTCGCCCCGTACTCCCTTCCCGGACCTGTAGAGCAACCTCCTCGCTGCCAGCGAAGTCTACAGCACCACCGGACGCGCTGCTTCCGCCCTGCATGCCATTGCTCTCCTGCAGGTCCACCAAGCCAAGGCACTACGCAAGATGCACGGGGGTGGCCCTGATCCTGACATGCTGCAGGATGCAGACAGCACCACGGTCATAGCCTACATAAACCGCCAAGGCAGAGTACGCTCCTTCCACATGTCACAGCTCACCCGTCATCTCCTCCTTTGGAGTCAGCAGCGACTCAAGTCACTGCGCGCCACTCACATCCCCGGCAACCTCAATGTGATAGCGGATGCGCTGTCAAGACAAAGCTTGCCTTGCGGAGAGTGGAGGCTCCACCCCCAGTTGGTACAGCTGATTTGGGACCAGTTCGGCAAGGCTCAGGTAGACCTGTTTGCCTCCCAAGAAACCTCCCACTGCCCACTCTGGTATGCCAGGACAGAGGCTCCCCTCAGGGCAGACACATTGGCACACAGCTGGCCTGCGGGGCTGCACAAGTACGCATTTCCCCAGTGAGCCTTCTTGCACAGGTGCTATGCAAGGTCAGGTAGGACGAGGAGCAAGTCATTCTGGTAGCCCCTTACTGGCCCACCTGGACTTGGTTTTCGGAGCTCACGCTCCTCACAACAGCCCCTCACGACAGCCCCTCCCTGGCGAATTCCCCTGAGGAAGGACCTTCTTTCTCAGGGACGGGGCACGCTCTGGCACCCCCACTCAGACCTCTGGAACCTCCACGTCTGGCCCTTGGACGGGATGCGGAAGATCTAGCCGGCCTACCATCGACCGTCATAGATACAATAAATCAAGCCAGAGCCCCCTCTACCAGTCATCTTTACGCTCTAAAGTGGCGTCTGTTCGCGGACTGGAGAGGCTGGAGAGGAGGCTGTCCCCCTCCACCCTCAAGGTGTATGTCGCCGCTATCGCGGCCCACCACGACACGGTAGACGGCAAGTCTCTTGGTAAGCACGACTTAATTGTCAGGTTCCTAAAAGGTGCCCGGAGGATAACTCCCTCCCGGCCTAACCTGTTCCCCTCCTGGGATCTCTCGGTCATCCTTAAGGGACTCCAGACCCCCCTTCGAGCCGCTTGACTCAGTTGGACTCAGGGCCCTCTCTCTCAAGACCGCCCTGCTGATCGCGCTCGCTTCCATCAAGAGGGTCGGGGACCTGCATGCGTTCTCTGTTAGCGACGCTTGCTTGGAGTTCGGTCCGGCACACACTTTCGTGATCCTAAGACTGCGACCAGGCTATGTGCCCAAGGTTCCTACCACACCCTTCATGGATCAGGTAGTGAACCTGCAAGCACTGCCCGAGGAGGAGCCAGATCCAGCCCTTTCACTGCTGTGTCCAGTACGTGCTTTACGGATTTATCTGGACCGCAAACAGAGCACCAGACGCTCTGAGCAGCTCTTTGTCTGCTATGGGGGACAGCAGAAAGGGAACGCTGTCTCCAAGCAGAGACTCGCCCACTGGGTTGTCGACGCCATTTCCCTGGCTTATCACACCCAGGCCATGCCCCCCCTTGCGGGTCCGAGCCCACTCCACCAGGAGTGTTGCGTCCTCATGGGCACTGGCTAGGGGCACTGCCCTAGCAGACATTTGTAGAGCAGCGGGCTGGGCAACACCTAACACTTTTGCGAGATTCTACAATATCCGAGTTGAGTCAGTATCGTCCCGTGTTTTCTCAGGTACCGAGCCCGTAGAACTCGGTAGCACGCCCACGATCTGACCGGGTGAATCGCTTGCACCTAGCGCCTTTCCCCCTAACCAGTGGAAACAGTGCGCCTTCATTCCCCGGAGATCCCAGGTTTGGGACACTGGTTGATTCCTCCCTAGCCCTCGTGGGTCGCAGTTCAGTGGAGGAACTCGCCGACCCAAGCCACTGCGGGTACCGCAAGCTACCCTGTACTGGTATAGGTGCTCCACAGGTAAGGCCTCCTTCGGACTCCCCCTGTGTGTAACACCACGGTTCTGTCCCCTCTGGCGAGCGGACTCCCGTGTTTCCCTTAGGCAGTCACGGCTGCCTCGGTTGCCGTGCTGTATGTTCCCCCCTCTATGAGGCTGGATCCACCACCGCACCAACGTTTCCACATAGGCCCTAAGTAAGGCCTCTGATGGTTTTGTTACTTAAACTTGCCTCCCCTCTCGGGTAGGCGTGGCCTCCGCAGGGTCTTCTCCGCCCTGAATAAGGGCTAAGACCCCCTTCCCTCAATGCGTGTAAGGGCCCCGGCCTTAGTTGCTCTATGCGAGAAACATAGAAAGAAAAGAGGCCCGGCCAGGCTTGGCCTGTTCCCAGGTTGGCAGCCAGCACCTTGTTCCCCCCTCCAGGGTAACGATAAGGAATCCTGATGGCTTAAATGGGGCATTGGGGAAGGGTACGTGCAGCCTGATACAGTTGGTCATCCTGCACGTAAGAATACCTGCTCGCTCCTGTATCAGCAGTTCACGTACACGGCTCAGCGCATGGCACTTTTATAAGTGGACCCCTAGTGTCGCTTCTCTGACACAACGTGGAGAGAGCGACAGAAGGGAAACGTCTAGGTTATGTAACCTCCGTTCCCCGATGGAGGGAACGAGACGTTGTGTCTCCCCTGCCACATCGCTGAGCCGAGCCACTGTTGTGGCCGGACCATTTCCGGCTCCTCAGAAAAATCCTGAATGAACTCCCGTATTTGAGCCGCTTAAATACCCGTATGTCCGGGGGCGGGACATGCAAATACTGGTTGCCAACTCTCATTGGCCTTTTTTCATAGTTCAGAGGTGAATATCGGCGCTCAAGAGAGACCCCTAGTGTCGCTTCTCCGACACAACGTCTCGTTCCCTCCATCGGGGAATGGAGGTTACATACGTAACCTAGACGTTTTATCTCCACTTTACAACCAGAATATTTATTAGGTGCCTTCTCTTCCTGTAATTATCAGCTCTCTTCTGCCTCCATATATTGATGGAAGGTTGAAAATTGCCCAAATATATTTTCTCTGCTGTAAATTGCATATATACACCTCACCATTTATGCAGCACAGGCTGATATTTTGGAACATTTTTAGTTTTCTGTATTTTAACAAAGTTAATTATTCCAAAGTTTCTCGAGACAGGCTTTCATTCCAATCTTTGTACTGGGCTTATATTTTTATTCAGTCATACTTTTTCATACACACTCACTCTTCACACACTTTCAAACACAGATACAGAAACTCTCACAACCACAGAAATGTCACACTTATTACAAACACAAGGCCTTCATAAACACAGAGCTCTTAAGAAATACAATATAATTTTGCAATTATTATTATTCCTATCCTAAGTAACCTGCAGGATTTATTTTTATTTATTTATTTATTTACTTTTAATCTTTTATTGCCTATTCAGTCCTCTTGTTACTATTCCAAAGAGCGGTATCCGCAGAATTTGCCTATTCAGACCTCTTATTATTATTCCCAAGAGCGGTATCCGCAAATTTGCCTATTCAGACCTCTTATTACTATTCCCAAGAGCGGTATCCGCAAATTTGCCTATTCAGACCTCTTATTACTATTCCCAAGAGCGGTATCTGCAAATTTGCCTATTCAGACCTCTTATTACTATTCCCAAGAGCGGTATCCGCAAATTTGCCTATTCAGACCTCTTATTACTATTCCCAAGAGCGGTATCCACAAATTTGCCTATTCAGACCTCTTATTACTATTCCCATATATATCTTATAATATATAATATTACTTCTTAAACTTTATCTGCCTTTTATATACTGCTATTTCATCTAGACCCTTAACAGCAAATAAAAACAGATCATTGCATGCAATTATTTCTTCTGGAATCAAAACCCTTTATTTATTCTTATTTTCCTTTCTTTTTTTGGTTTAGAAGAGCTTTTTGAGCGTTCTTACCACCACAGGCAAACTGGCAAGCAACACAAACTTTTATATATAAGCAAAAGTTGCTTACCTTTTAATGGTGGCCACCTGTTTGTGTTGCCTTCCCAGCCAGCCCACGATGTAATGACTCTGCTCTCTTCTGTCGCTGTTCGGGTGCCATTTGTAGTAGTTTCTGCCAATTTTATGAAAAATCACTCAACATCTTTGGGGTTTTGGTTAGAGAAGAATAGACTTTATTTTCATACCATAAAGCCGAGTTGCCTGCAATGAAACCACAGCAACAACAACTGAATCATCTCTGGGTTTGGTTTCACTTAAATACATCTCCTCAAACAAGGTGGGGCTTACACTTTTTTAAACATGCATTATTTATCATCCTCTTCATTGACTCTGGTCTTGACCATATTAAGAAGTAACAGAACCACCTTTGGAAGAGATCAATTCTCCCAGCGGTCATGAGAGCCCCCCAAGTAATGCTATTCCTGTTTTTGCACATACCTTCAAATGTCACACATATGTTGAGCACACATTCCATCACATCCACAGGCCTTTACACACACAGTACTGCATGTTTGCTCGTCAGACATAACTGTGGTACAAATCAACAATGTTTTCATTGATTACTCCTGATTAACTTGATAAAAATATACTACAAGGTTAATATTAAAGCACTTACATTTAAAGATAAAAGTTAAAGACAGATTAATTGCCAACTATGGGCATGGCCACGAAGTTTTGGTATTTTCGTTTTGGCATGCACCAAGTCGGTTGATAGTGTAAATGGACTTTATGTAGTACATTAGAAGACAATAGAAATTAAGACTTGTTTTGCACATTATTTTGCACAGTAAGCCTCTTGAATATGTGGTATACCTCTATGACACACACTTGGTATACACATGGAAAGGTGATGCTCGTCAGGACAGCTTGTATATATAGGCTCTGTTAAATTAAAGACAATGTAAGTATAATTAATTATATTGATCTACTGACACTTAACACCATTGCTAGTATTAATTGTATATGCCAGGGACATAATTTTATGTTCTATTGTAATTCTTGTGTTTGAACATGCACTTTGATAGCGCCATAGTCCCCAAACTGCAACTGCACGGATTGAGTTTTTTATTTTGTACTAAGTATAGTTGTGGTTCTTAAACATTTTAAGCATAATACACTTTATTCACAGCAGCGCCATCTTTGATTTTTGATGGGAATGACAACGAGGCTGTGAGGGATTGATGTACAGTCTCTTCAATGTGTTGCATAGATGTTTAAAGTGTTTCGCTGATGAAACATTGAATAAATATCTTTCCAAGAAGAGCTTTTTGATATCTTTATACAGTGCATGCCATTGAAGAGAAGGTGTGCTCTATTTTCATAAGCCCAAAGACCGTGCACTACGTCTTATCCAATTTTCACAAGAGCGCTAATTTGAAGAGCAATTTTCGTGCTAGCACAGAGCACAAGTTTGTGGGTGGATGACTTTGCACTATCTGTGGGTGTATTTGTGTCTGTTTTCAGCATGTAGGATTATCCACGTACAAAGCCATCAAATGAACACAACAACACATTCCACAGATCAGAGAGATCACCCATCGAGCCATTAGAGAGTCATAAAACTAATCCATGGTGCCTAAACTGCTATTAAGACCATCTCTGCAAAGAGGCCCCTGGGTACAGGGGTCACAAGCAATAAAAGTCTAAGAACACACTCCCTGGAATTCCCAAGAAATAAAAAGACACACTCTGTTTTGTCCAACGATTTAAATCAATTTGCTACACTTAGACTCATCAAATTACGAGACATCATGATTAGTATCTAAAAGGGAATCCATGAACCCAGAACTTGTGATTTAACCCTATAAAATATACACCATACCTAGCCTTGCTAGATAATTCTGAAAATGACTCTACATTTACATTTATGCATTTGGCAGACGCTTTTATCCAAAGCGACTTACAGTGCACTTATTACAGGGACAATCCCCCCGGAGCAACCTGGAGTTAAGTGCCTTGCTCAAGGGCCTAACAGTGGCATCTTGGTGGTGCTGGGGCTTGAACCCCCAACCTTCTGGTCAGTAATCCTGAGCCTCAACCACTGAGCCACCACTGCCCTCATTAAAGACTCTATGACCTGTGATCACTTGTATAACTGACAAATTAATGATTATAGCCTTTTACCTTATATCTTTTAAAATATGTGTAATGATTGGTAATCACTTCTAACTAAAAAAATTGATGATTGTAATCTTTAATCTTGTATGGTAACTTTAAGGTTCAACAGGATATTAAACCCTGACAATCAGGTTTCTCATAGCGTGTAATTTATTATCCATGTTGTAAAACTAATGAATTAACCAGTATGATTTGTAACCAGGGATTTTCATATTTTCTACTTACACATATAATAGTCATGAAAGAATGTCATATTTAGGATGTAAATGCTTCCTTGTTTACGTAGAGAATGTTGATGACAACGAATGCCATGTCTCTTGTACCATTTCAAGATATAAAAATTCATGATTAATCATGCACTATTTTTGAGCAGTAATTTGTAAGAATCCTCCACAAAGGATCATAAATCAACTTTTGAAAAGGATAGCCCAGACGACCATGCGACTCCGGAAAGTCACTTCTGATTGGCTCAGGACACCTTTGGGGTGCAGCCAATTTCAATTAAAAACTTTCCTACCCAAGAAAGAACTCCCTCTTCCCTTCTCTCTTCTCTTGATCTTCCTCTTCTGCTGAACTTGTTTGCAATGCTCTGTTTGGAAGCTTCTCTTGCTGCTTCCAGATATCCGTACCATGTAGAGTCCAAGGAAAACTTGTGACACCAAAAGTCCCAAGGAAGCATCTCACTCTCTTCTCTACGGTTCACACACCCAGGCCTCGCTTCATCCAGACAATAGCTATCCACGATCATAATAGTCCAAAACATGGATGGAACGAACTTTTGACAAAGAGCCAAAGAACCAAGCAACACAAGAAATGCAGTGCAAGGAAACGCAACGACACCTCCAGACTTTTGATCAAAGTGCTGGTGTATTAGTTAAATACTTTGGGTAATCAGAATGCAAATTGATTTAGACTCAAAGAAGGATAAATGGTTCTTAAGGCATTGTCAACAGACTCCATAAAGTTCATTTTCTCTGTATTCATCATTTACTTCACATTCTGTCACTACGCACATGTTTCATGTTGTGTGTGTGTGTTAGATTAGTTTTATGTTTAGAATAGTAATAAAGTTTGTCTGTATTCAAAGATTATTTTGTCTGTGTTATATTTTGATAAATAATCTCATCCTTGTTTTTAAAATATTTCACTTCAAAGCTGTACCTAAATATGCGTAATATTATTTTCAGTAAGCCATGAGAATAATATTACTCCAATAAGTGAATTAATCATAATTCCCTTATTAAAGTTAATTCCTTATGATAGAAATTGTGAACGGATACAACGAGACATTGTATTGTGATTTTAAAGGTGGAGAATTTTATTCAGACAAATAATCTAGTTATCTAATCTAGTTATCTAATTTATACTGGTTGTCAAACGTGACTAATTCCATTCTATATTTCCTTACATAATAATGTAGAATAAGGACAGTTTAAATTAATTCTAGCTCATGCATACTGTTCCTACATATAATGGTGGTGAATTTCCTACAAGCTCAAATACCAAATTCAGTTCCTGCATTTGAAGTTTGGGGATTCATCAGCAGGTGGTTATAAAGTTAATATCCAAACTGAAAATATAGTGTAACATCAAATTATGTCCATGACAATCACTGTTGTAGCCGTTTTATGAAACAAATATTTATGAGATTTGTGTTAAACTATTTATAGGTCATGGTGAATTTTTCAATTATTATTATTATGTTAATATACAATTGTAAATATGATATAATTTGTATTGGAATTTTTCCACTTGTGGTCATAGAGTGATTTTTAAGTCACTGCAAAGAAGTTGGAAAGGGTAAAATGTTTGGATTTGGTATGATTTTTTGACAACTTTATTATTTTTATTATATTTTCATTTTGTTTGAAGTGAAATGTAATTTAGAAATATTTTTGGTTACATTTTTTCATGTTTCAATAATAAATTACATTTTTTAAAATAAAAATGGACAGGTAGAAGTGGAGTGCGTGCCGAATCAATCACTGTTAATACTAGCCATGATTTGTGTGTCAGTAGATGAATTAATAATACTTACAGTCTATAATTTTACAGGGCCTACATCCATATCCTGAACCACATTTTTCAAGCGTATAATAGGAGTGTGTCACGTTTAACAAAGACACAGTTAATGCACAAAAGAATGTCCATGTTTCTTTTCTAGTTCATTGCATTCAGTCCATTTACACTACCAACTTCTTATTAAAGTGCTGTCTGTGTTTATATCGCTGGTGGGAATGGGCTTTATAATAGGATGCAGGCATGCAATTTCCGGAGAAGAATCTCAGATTTAAATTGCACTTGACCCTGCCCATTAGTGCCTTGTGCGTGTGATTTTGACAAACCCACTTGCGCCTAGACTTAGTGTATGCTTGCACGGAAATAACAAAACTTCATAGTCATGGCCATTGACTTTGTGCTTATTATTTATGACATAGTGTTGCACTTTGCACTAGTTCTCTTAAAATAGGCCACAGCCACCCCTGACACCCCCTTTAGCTCTGCCCCAGATTATGTTATCTTGCTTTTTGAGCGCAAGACCACATTTGGTTTGAAGGGTCTTTTAGAAATAGTAGCCCTGGTTATACATCATCTAAAACATGTATACTACTAAATATAATAAATACAAACATTAACATATAAACATAATAATAATTAAAGCATTACAAATGATCTACTATAAAAAAAAACAATACTGACAACCAGGAATATTTTATTTCAACAGTAGAACAACCCTCTGTGATACTTATAAAGTGTTTGACATTAGAAGCTGTGTGTGTGATTGTCTGTAATGCATTTGTTAATGTCTAAGAGCTCAATAGCTCATACTAAAGAGATGATTTCATACATCAGTGTCATAAATGGCACATCTTTTAAAGACTTGGAGAAAGGGGGTGTGATCCCTTTCTTTTATTCCTGCCATTATTTAAAAAAATGGAAAATCCTAGAAAATGATTACTGAAAAAATAGTGTGAACCCTGAAACATTGCATTGCCATGCATGTAACAAAAAATTGTACTAACATGTTAGCAAATGGTTATACTTTTTGGTACTTTTCTATTAAGTTTAGGTAGAATTGATGGAACAGTTTAGGAGAAATACTGAGTTTTGCACTTTTCCAGTTTACAAATGTCAAGATATTCACTCGTGTAGTGGACTTTTTGTAATGGTAGTGTAAGTTTAAGGTCATGTGTACTCAAAGAACAGTGAGTGTTTGTGTGTGTAAATGCCAGGGGTTCACAGCTGGATGTTCTGGAGATTCTGTGCTTCAGTGACAGAACTCTACAAGGAAGCTGGTAAATTCAGCACAGCATCATCTTTCGGGTCAAGCTTCCAGACCTGTCAGCTTGTGCAGGTAATTTATCATCTTAGCTTGAGTGCCTCAGAGCAGCAGCATAAAGGTAGAGCTTTTATCTGGTTTTTGTAGAGGGATGAAACAATTTAAATGTAAATATTGAGTCGTCAACCAGTCTGCTGTAAGTTTCAATGTTCAATGTTGAGTTACATGAACCATGAAAATATGCTTTCACTGTTTCTTCCTGCCTGCTTTTGGAAGATGCCAATGATCATGATTTGGTTTGTTTGATTAGGATATTTTTGTTTTGTTTACATTCTTCATAATTGATTCTATGTAAAAACTATGAATGAATTGCATACATGTAATTAAAGGTGACCCTAGCCTGAAAAATCTTTTTTTTTTTTGACAGCCCCCCCCCCAGTTAAAAAAAAACAATATTGAATCTTAGCTACAAAAATGGCTCATTAAAAAACAATTTGAATTCTGTTTTCAGAAAGTCAAATATATTAAAGGAATAAATCACCCAATAATTTAAACTCCGTCATTATTTACTTACCCTCATGTCGCTCTAACCCAATATGACTTTCTTCTGTGGAATACAAAAGGAGATGTTTTGAAGAATATTCATGCTGCTCTTTTCCATGCAATAAAAGTATACAGTTACAAGGGAATGTCTAGATCCAAAAAGGACAACAAAGCACCTTAACAGTGCAACTATCACATCTCATTTGTGCATACACATATTCAAGCTTGGCATATGAAGGTTTAAGAGTCCAGGTTTGATATCAATAGCCACGTTTCCACTATAAGGGCAGTGCGAGCCTGGGCTATCAACTGGTCAGCAGGGACCAGTTGCCTCGGATCGTGAGCCAAGAGACCAAAATCGATAAGCATAAATGGCCCTGGTGCCAACATCACACACTACACCTATTTCACAAGAAACAGGGAAGATGGCCTAGCAGAATATTTTCAGTGAATAACAACTTAAATGTCACTCTGTTCCTCACACTACTTTCTTATTAAATAAATCACACATTTGGACATATGTCAATTTATGCTTTTGTTGAATGCCAGTCATACTTCTGAGGAATGATATTAGGGTCAGTAAATGATGACTGATTTTACATTTTTGGTTGAACAATTTCTTTTAAAAATACTTTCACCTCTCCCATTAAAATGTGCAGTGACAGCTATAAGTAATCTTTTCGTAGGTTGACTTCTTGAAGAGTATAAACACTCTGTGGTGCTTTCAAAACATTGCTCTGTTTATTTGAGTACTCCAACATGTCAAGTTTTTTGCATAAATTATGTTGTAGTGCCCATCCCTTTGGTCTGCTCACACCACCAGGGTTTATTGTAGAGACATTTCATCAACCCTGAAAATGTGTCTACAGCAACGCGCTTGAAATATAGCTGCAGGAAAACATAGAACTCACGTGTGCAAATGGATTAATACAGCACTAGAATGTATCGTGAAGTTTATTCTAGTATCTGAATATGTTTTTCTGCTCAAGTCATTTTGTCACTCATCCAAGTGGCTTCATCATACGGTGAAGATTCCCTAGCATATCTTCATCACACATTGCGGAGTCATACGTCTTGAAAATTCCTCTGGTAGTCACTGCGAATGGATGTGTGAATTGTGCTGAAGCTGCTGGAATAATGATGAAAAGAGAATAAGTGATGCTGAAAGCCTTCCCTCTTTGCAATATGGTTACTACATTTTCACATAGACGGCCTCATTCACCATCCTCTAAAACTGTCTGAGCACGATGGACTCTTCAAGTGTCATAGAAACACCACAAAATGATGTGGTGGCTTCAACAATTGCATTTTTCATGTCACATTTGCTTTTATTACACTATATGTAGGGAAGGGATTAGTAAAGAATTTAACGATTCCAGTCATTCTTTTTCTACTTTGATGAAGAATTATTTGAATTATCCAAATTCTTATTGGATTTACTGTCTTCTGCAGTCTGTTGCCAAATGATAAGACACTTTAAGATTTATACAGAGAAGATATAACAAATCAGAAATAAATGTCATACTGTTCTTGTAAAAGGTGTGTTTGCTGACTTTTTGAGACATAAATCCAATCCAATAACTGATCCTAAACAGGCTATATATATATTTATATATATACACACACAAATACACTGGTGGCCAAAAGATTGGAATAATGTCATTAATGTGGCATTCAACTGATCACAGAGTATTGTCAGGACATTACTGATGTAAAAGAACAGCACCATCACTATTTGAAAAAAGTTATTTTTGATTACATTTAGACAGGCCCCATGTACAGCAGCCATCACTCCAACAACGTATCCTTGATTAATCATTCTAAATTGCTATTTGTTACTAGAAAAACACTTGCCATTACATCAAACACAGTTGAAAGCTTGTTACATAAAGCTTAACATTGTCTTTGTGTTTGTTTTTGAGTTGCCACAGTATGAAATAGACTTGCATGTCTTAACCCTCTGGAGTCTGAGGGTGTTTTGGGCCCTGGAGAAGTTTTTACATGCCTTGACAGTTGCTTAAAACATATTAATGGCTAAAGTCTGATAACACTGTATTCAGCAAAAACTGGGCTACAATAATATGTGAGCAACATGTGTGTACATGTTTGTATTTTTGAGAAAATAACGTTTATGCATGGTTTTTGAAAAAACAAAATTTTTAAGTCATTGAAATAAGGCCATATAACACATACTAAACATTTGTCCACAAGACTTTTGAGAACTGGATCTTGTAGCCTAGAGTTTTTGCTACAAAATTATGTGAAAACCATCCTGATCACTTATTCATACAAAACAATATAGTACTTTAACTTTTGTAAGACACTTTTAGTGTTAGAAATGTCATATGCGAGGAGGCGTGAACTATCATGAATATTGAGGTAATTCACACCCGAGGAGACAAAAGACCCCTCCCCTGGGCCTATCAATGAGGAATGTGACAGAAAGAGAATGAATGTGAGGAGACTTAATGATCAAAATCAAGATTTAAATTAAAAGAAGTAATCTGACTATACATTTTCCTTACATAAATACTTTACTTAATTTTATACCTACACTACCATATAAAAGTTTTAGAAGAAGTCTCTTTTGCTCACTGCATTTATTTGATCCAAAATACAATAAAAACATTCTGTGAACTCATATTACAATTTAAAAGAACAGTTTTTTATTTGAATATATTGTAAAATGCAATTTGTGATCAAAGCTGAATTTTCAGTATCATTACTGCAGTCTTCAGTGTCACATGATACTTCAGAAACCATTAAATATGCTGATTTTCTAATGTTTAAAGTGCATTTTACTCATTTACACCTGGACAGATATTTGCAAGCACAAGCATTGATGAGGCAGCATAAACACTAGATAAAATATATTCTAAACATTCATATAATTTTACATCATATTACATATCATATTTATACCATACAGCGTACAATTTAAATACACACTTTAGCTGAAACAGCATTTAAATGTAACTAAAACTTGCTTATTAGGAGTCATATTTCAAATGTAAATACTCTGAATCCTGGCTGGCAAGTCTGGAAACAGTCCCACTAGTAAAATATGTACATGTTTATATAAAATAGCATGTCAACTAAAGAAAACTAAATGACTTACTTGTCCGAAATTGTATCCTCGGCTGGATCAAGTCTCTCTTCAAAATACAAACGTACATCGGAGTCCCGCTCTTCTTCTGAGAAAAATGTTAACTCTTCCTTATTATCCAGGAGTTTACTTACCTGTGTGTCATTACAAATGTGCAGTAAATTGAATGAATTGTTTACATCAAACCTCGCTGTCGGGGGCATTTACCATTTACATTGATCGCCTCAGCACATTAGCGTATGAATGCCGCGCTCTGCTGGTGGGTGGGATCACATTAGAGATAATTCGCTGACCCAGTAAAAACTGTACATCGCTTTGTTTCATACAGATTACATTGCAGGAGAATATTTTTTTTTTATTTGAATTCTTTTATTTAAAAGTAGACATTTTAAGCTTTCCTTAGACATATGTTTCATGTTTGTGTTATAAGTATTCGCGGAGTTTCAGTTCATTTTTGTGACATGTTTCAGAAATATGCTCGTGAACACAGAGACTGCTGAAAGCTCACTCTTTCATACAAAGGTGTACACTACAGTCTTCAAAGACAAAGGACAACTGTATCTAACAAGGACTGAAAGAGATGTGGAATGCCCAGATACAACTAAATAAGAGGATAAGTACATCAGAGTCATCAGAGTAGTTTGTGAAATAGACACCTCACATGTCCTCTGATGTCAGAACTACCCGCTCAACACCAGCTTCATGTACAGCAGTAAAGAGAAGACTCAGGGGTGCAGGCCTTATCAGAAGAATTGCAAAGAAAAAGCCACTTTTGAAACAGAAAAACAAAAGGAAAAGGTTAGAGTGGGCAATAATACACAGACATTGGACAACAGATAAATAGAAAACTGTGTTATGGATCTTAACCCCATTGAGCTTTTGTGGGATCAGCTAGACTGTAAGGTGCGTGAGAAGTGCCTGACAAGACATCCACATCTATTGCAAATGCTAGAGGAAGTGTGGGGTGAAATGTCACCCTATTATCTGCACAAACTGACAGCTAGAATGCCAAGGATCTGCAAAGGATTTTTTGGTGAGAACTCTTTGAAGTATTTATTTATTTATTTGTTCAAATTGTAATAGTAATGTTTCACATTATTAATGTCCTGACTATACATTGTGATCAGTTGAATACTACTTTGGTGAATAAAAGTACAAATGTTTTCCATAAGAGCAAAATCTGTATATAATTTCAAACTATATATATATATATATATATATATATATATATATATATATATATATATATATATATATATATATATATATATACATACATACAGAGTATATTGTGGTGGTGTGAAAATGTGCCGTCACTTTAAGGATCCGCCACCAATCCCTAACCTGACACTATAATGACACATTAAGGTGTAACAGATATAGTGGGACAAAGTTGTGTGCAGTGTTGGCAAAAGGATAAAATCTGCCATTGTGTACTTGTGCTATGAGAATTAAATGAAATTGCAATGGAGGTGTGAGATCTAAAAGGGACTCATAAGCAGCGTCTGACACTACAGTCGTTGTTTTGCCTGAATTTATTGATTGGACAGCTACCAGTGAAGCAATTCCTGTTTTGAGTGGAGTGGTGAGTATGTAGCCTGTCGAATGCTGAATTGCTCTTGCTCTGAGTAGATCTGGAGCCAAAATCGGAAGCTAAGAAGCTATTCTGACCAGCCCGGATCCCTTAAGGTAGAGTTGAGGTACTCCAGTATAGACTCGGACTCGTCACAAGTCCAATTTGAATGGACTTGGATTTGTCTCGACCTGGATGCATTTTTACTCGGACTCGGCTCGTGTCCATGCCTTTTGTGATGCAATGAAAAAAAAGCAGAAATTAATGAACACATCTCTGTCTGCATGCAGCTGTATTAGCCTCTGAAGTCGTAGACATAGCCAGAGTTGTTTCACTGTGTTTAAAGAAACACACACACACACACACACACACACACACACACACATATGCACATACACAGGCACACTCATCAGTCAACCAATACACTTGAATGTTACTACAGAGACTACTGTTTAACATTGACTACTGAGGTGGCTGGCATGACAAAAAAATAAAGACGGGTATGTATCCAATGTAATAAAAAATAAACAAAACAATTTCACACGACATGGGACCTGACAACTGGTAAAACTGTGTGTGGCGTTTGTGCAGACAAGGCGGTAGATGGTAGAATCACATAGGTAGGTAACCTCCTTGTGGTCGCTATAATGTGGTTCTCGCTCTCAGCGGGGCACGTGGTGCGTTGTGTGTGGATGCCGCGGAGAATAGCTTGAAGCCTCCACAGTCGCTGTCTCTGCGGTATCGTGCTCAACAAGCCACATGATAAGATGTGCAGATTGACGTTCTGGGACCCTCCCAGGCCATGCCTGTTCCCCTCATGGGATCTCTCAATGGTCCTTTCAGGCCTTCAGAGACACCCCTTCGAGCCGCTAGAATCAGTCGAGCTCAAAGCCCTCTCCTTGAAGAACGTTTGGTTACGTATGTAACCTCCGTTCCCCGAGGGAGGGAACGACACGTTGTGTCGGAGAAGCGACACTAGGGGTCTCTCTTGAGCGGCGATATTCACCTCTGACCTATTGAAAAGGGCCAATGAGAGTTGGCAGTCAGTATTTGCATACCCCGCCCCCGCATACGGGTATTTAAGCGGGGCAAATACGGAAGTTTAGTCAGGATTTTTCTGAGGAGCCGAAAATGGTCCGGCCACAACAGTGGCTCGGTTCAGCGACATGGCGGAGGAAAGACACAACGTGTCGTTCCCTCCCTCGGGGAACGGAGGTTACATACATAACCAAACATTCCCCTTCTGTCGCTCTCTCCACGTTGTGTCGGAGAAGCGACACTAGGGGACCCATTCCAATCTTGCCATGCGCTGAACCGTGTACGTGAACCGCCGATACAGAGGCGGGCAGGGATTTTATCCAGTGCCGCGCATCGTCTGTACCTGGCTGCACGTACCCTTCCCCAATGCCCCATAAGAACATCAGAATCCTTCTAGTTACCCTGGGAGGGGAACAAGGCGATGTTTGCCAACATGGGAACGGGCCAGCCTGGCTGGGCCTCTTTTCTCTCTATGTTTCTCGCATAGAGCAATCACGCCCGGGGCCCTTACGGGGCCCCCATATAGGGAAGGGGGTCTTACCCAGACCCTGCGGAGACCACACCTGCCCTTTTTCTTGGGGAGGAAAAGTGGTAGACACGTCACATGGCCGTCTTAGGACTCATGTGGAAAGTATGGTGCGGTGGTAGATCCAGCCTCGAAAGGGGGGAGTTGCTACAGCATGGCGACCGGGGCAGCTGTAACTGCCTAAGGGAGACACGGGGGTCCGCTTGTAAGGGGACAGAACCGTAGAATTACACACAGGGGGAGTCCGAGCAGGAGGCCTTACCTGCAGAGCACCTATACCAGTACAGGGTAGCCATCAGGGTACCCGCAGTGTCTTGGATCGGCGAGTTCCTCCACTGAACCGCGGACCCGGAGAGCTGGGGAGGAATCGACCAGGGTCCCGACTTGGAGTGTGGCGCCCTGGGAAGAAGGCGCACTACTTTACCTTGACGTCAGGAAAAGGGCGCTGGGCGCAAGCGATCCACCCAGCCGGTCGGTCTACGTGTTACCGAGTTCTATGGGCTCGGACCTGACAAAACACGAGACGCAACCGACTCAACGCGGAGGTTGTAAAACCTCGCGAAGGTGTTGGGTGTTGCCCAATCCGCGGCTCTACAGATGTCTGCTAAGGAGGTGCCCTTGGCCAGTGCCCATCAGGACGCAACACCCCTTGTTGAGTGAGCTCGGCCCCGCAAGGGTAGGGGTCGGCCTGGGTGTGATAAGCCAGTGTGATGGCGTCGACAACCCAGTGGGCGAGCCTCTGTTTGGAGACGGCATTCCCTTTCTGCCGTCCCCCAAAGCAGACAAAGAGCTGCTCAGAGCGTCTGGTGCTCTGTGTGCGGTCCAGGTAAATACGCAGGGCGCGCACTGGACATAGCAATGAAAGGGCTGGGTCTGCCTCCTCCCGGGGCAGCGCTTGCAGGTTCACTACCTGATCTCAGAAGGGTGTGGTAGGAACCTTGGGCACATAGCCCTGTCGCGGTCTTAGGATCACAGACGTATCTGCCGGAACGAACTCCAGGCAAGTGTCGTTGACAGAGAACGCTTGCAGGTCCCCGACCCTCTTGATAGAGGCGAGCGCGATCAGCAGGACCGTCTTAAGAGAGAGGGCCCTGAGTCCAATTGATTCAAGCGGCTCGAAGGGAGGTCTCTGGAGTCCTGCCAAGACTACCGAGAGATCCCAGGAGGGAACTAGGCCTGGCCGGGAGGGATTCAACCTCCGGGCGCCTCTCAGGAACCTGAGGATCAGGTCGTGCTTACCCAAAGACTTGCCGTCTACAGGATCGTGCTGGGCGGCAATTGCGGCAACATACACCTGGAGGGTGGACGGGGACAGCCTCCTGTCCAGCCTCTCCTGTAGGAACAGGAGCACTGACCCGATCGCACATCTCTGCGGGTCTTCAATTCGGGAAGAACACCAATCTGCGAACAAACGCCACTTTAGGGCGTAAAGGTGCCTGGTAGAGGGGGCTCTGGCTTGGTTGATTGTATTCACAACGGTCGCCGGTAAGCCGGCTAGCTCTTCCGCATCCCGTTCAGGGACCAGACGTGAAGGTTCCAGAGGTCTGGGCGCGGGTGCCAGAGCGTGCCCCGTCCCTGAGAGAGGAGGTCCTTTCTCAGGGGAATTCGCCAGGGAGGAGCTGTCGAGAGAAGCCTGAGTTCCGAAAACCAAGTCCGAGTGGGCCAGTAGGGGGCCACTAACGTGACTTGCTCCTCGTCCTCCCTGACCTTGCACAGCACCGGTGCAAGAAGGCTCACTGGGGGAAATGCGTACTTGCGCAGCCCCGAGGGCCAGCTGTGTGCCAGCGCGTCTGTCCCGAGGGGAGCCTCTGTTAGGGCGTACCAGAGCGGGCAGTGGGAGGTTTCCTGGGAGGCAAACAGGTCTACCTGGGCCTTGCCAAACCATTCCCAAATCAGCTGGACCGACTGGGGGTGAAGCCTTCACTCCCCGCTGGGCAGGCGTTGTCGTGATAGCGCGTCCGCTACGACGTTGAGCTTGCCGGGGATTTGAGTGGCACGCAGCGACTTGAGTCCTCCATAGGAGGAGACGGCGGGCGAGTTGTGACATGTGGCGGGAGCGTACGCCGCCTTGGCGATTTATGTACGCCACCACCGTGGTGCTGTCCGATCTCACGAGGACATGTTTGTCCCGAACTAACGGGAGGAACTTCCTCAGAGAAAGAAGGATGGTCAGCAACTCCAGGCAATTGATGTGCCAACGCAGCGGGGCCCTTTTCCAAGGGCCCGCTGCTGTGTGCCCGCTGTACACGGCACCCCACCCGGACCGGGAGGCGTCGGTTGTGACCAGAACGCGTCGGGACACCTGCTTCAGGGGCACTCCTGCCCAAAAAAAGCAGAGGTCTGTCCAGGGTCGGAGTGTTTTGAGGCAGGGGGGGTGATCCTTACCCGATGTGTGCCGTGGTGCCATGTTTGTCTCGGGACTCGAGCCTGGAGCCAGTGCTGGAGTGGTCTCATATGCATCAACCCCAGCGGCGCGACCGCCGCGGAGGATGCCATATGCCCCAGGAGCCTCTGGAAAAGTTTTAGAGGGACTACTGTGCCTGGCTTGAAGGAAGCGAGGCAGTCCAGCACCGACGCTCGCTCGTGAGACGTGCTGTCATTGAGACTGAGTCTAACTCCAACCCAAGAAAAGAGATGCTCTGAACCGGAGAGAGCTTGCTCTTTTCCCAGTTGACCTGAAGCCCCAAGCGGCTGAGGTGCCGGAGCACCTGGTCTCTGTGTGCGCATAGTAACTCTCGAGAATGTGCTAGGATGAGCCAGTCGTCGAGGTAGTTGAGAATGCGGATGCCGGCTACTCGTAGCGGGGCAAGGGCCACCTCTGCGACCTTCGTGAAGACGCGAGGGGACAGAGACAGGCCGAAGGGAGGACTTTGTACTGAAACGCCTGGCCGTCGAACGCGAACCGTCAGACGGGTCGGTGTCGTGGCAGAATTGAGACGTGGAAGTACGCGTTCTTCAGGTCTACCGCTGCGAACCAATCTAAATGCTGAACACCAGCCAGAATATTCGTGAGCATCTTGAACGGGAGTTTTAACAAGGCCCGATTGAAAACTCGCAGGTCCAGGATTGGTCGTAAGTCGCCGCCTTTCTTGGGTACAATGAAGTAAGGGCTGTAGAAACCCTTCCTCATTTCGGTTGGAGGGACGGGCTTTACCGCGCCCTTGGCTAAGAGGGTCGCGATTTCCGTGCGCAGGGAACTGGTATGCTCGCCGTATACTGCGGAAAAGCGGCCGCCCCTGAAGAGGGGCGGGAGCCGGGCAAACTGAATTGCGCAACCGAGTCGAATGGTCCGGTGCAGCCAGCGTGATGCGTTGGGAAGCGAAAGCCATGCTTCCCAGCTCTGCACTAGGGGCACCAAAGGGACGAGTATTTTGGACGTACTCGGCGGGGCCTCGCAGCGGGGCGGAACAGGTAATGCAGCGTCGGGCGGCTTCGTTGCGGCCTGAGGCTGAGATGCTGAGAATAGACCTTGCTCCGCTCGCCCGGCAGGGGGCGGGTTCGTGACTGAGGAGGAGGTCTGATGTTGGCGTCCTCTGGACTCGTCTGAACCGGCCGGCCAGGGGACAGTCGTGGGCAGGCGGAAGGCGGGATCGCCACGTCCGGTGTACCGGGACTGTCGTAATCTGAAAGCACATTGCCGTGAGAACGGCATTTGCGGGCCAGGTGACCCAGAGGCAAAGGAAATAGCTCTTTTTTTGAGAATGTGGGTACCACAGCCCCCGTCAGGGGGTGTGGCAAATGAAAAAACAAAGGATTCTCCACCGGGGGATGGAGCAGTCATACCACCTCCGGAACTAACGTCTTCGGCTCTGGGTCGACTGTCTCAGGAACGCTTGGGAGCCTTCCGGGTCCTAGAGGGGGTTCGTGAGACAGGGGGCGTCGCCGCCTGCGGGGTGCTTCGACGCTGTGGCTGAGAGCTGGGCCCGGGTTGGGGCGGAGCAGGAGCTGGTTTCTTCGCTGCAGGGGGATGCCCTCGGCGAGCAGACGGGGCAGGGCCCGTAGCGGCAGGTGTGCGGCGGGGCAAGATGTGAGAGATGGCCTCTGTCTGCTTCTTCACCGCTTAGAACTGTTGGGCGAAGTCCTCGACGGTGTCGCTGAAAAGGCCAATCTGGGAGACAGGTGCGTCCAGGAAGCGGTTCTTGTCAGCCTCACGCATCTCGACCAGATTGAGCCAGAGATGGCGTTCCTGGACCACTAGGGTGGCCATCGCCTGTCCGAGTGCCTGCGCTGTGGCCTTCGTCGCTCTCAGGGCGAGGTCGGTCGCTGAGCGCAGTTCCTGCAGCACATCAGGATCAGGTCCACCCCCGTGCATGCTTCTGAGTGCTTTGGCCTGGTGGACTTGCAGGAGGGCCATCGTATGCAGGGCGGAGGCAGTTTGTCCAGCCGCACTGTAGGCCTTCGCGTTGAGCGAGGATGTTGTCCTACAGGGCTTGGATGGGAGTACGGGGCAGCCACACCAGGAGGTAGGGCTACCGGGGCATAGATGGTACGCAACTGCCCTATCGTCCTGGGGAATCGGCCCGTATCTGTGGCGCTCTCCGCCGTGAGAGGGTGGTGAGAGTGGAGCGGGTGGCACCTAGACAAGTGGAGAGCGGGGCTCTCCACGTAGACGTCAGCTCATCATGCACCTCCGGGAAAAATGGGACCGGGGGGATGCGAGGCCGCGAACGGCGCGCTGCCCCCAGGAACCAGTCATCCAACCATGAAGGCTGTGGGGAGGATGGAGGGTTCGAATCCAACCCCACGCTCACGGCGGCCCGGGAAAGCATGTCAGACATCTGAGCGTCGGCCTCAGCCTGGGCCTGCTGGCCCAAAGGTGGCAGTCCAGGGGAGTCCTCGGCATCAGACATCACACTCTCCGATGCAGCGGCGAGCTCATCTGCTTCAGGCTCGGGAGGATAGACAGCTGGGCCGTGGGGCGAGGCGCTATCGCCGCGAGCGTAGACGGGGACCAGCGAGTGTGTCGGGGAACGGGAGGTTCGCGGGGGGCTACCCGGCGAAACGGCACCCACTGCCGCCCCCAGCGCCAACCGCATCGTCCTCAATTCCGTGGGAAGGAGCAATGCGGGGTGCAGCTGGGGTGGCTTGCTCTCTGTTGAAAGCAAGCCGCGACCGCAACGTGGTCATGGTCATGTTCTCGCAGTGAGAACATGAGCCATCCACAAACGCCGCCTCGGTGTGATCCCGGCCCAAACACACGAGACAGCGCCTGTGGCCGTCTGAAGCGGAGAGCACTCTACCGCATCCAGGAACAACACAGGGGCGGAAGGGCATCTTGAAAAAGACGCGTCCTGAAAAGGACGTTCAACGCCGCTGTGTTTTGCTCTTTTAGAGAAATTACTCTTAATAGAAATTGCTCTTTTAAATACACAATGTGTGTGTGTGTCTGTGCTGTCGAAGCGCTCATGGGCAACAATGCACGTCGTGCAATGCTTGAAGGAGAAAGCCGCTGTTGTGCGCCGTCAAGATCCAACAGCATGCAGATCGTCAGAGGAAACAGGAACATTTGAGTGGTGTGTAACTCGCAGCAAACTGCAGACAGACCATCGGCTCCGAAGAAATTTTCTGACTAAACTTCCGTATTTGCCCCGCTTAAATACCCGTATGCGGGGGCGGGGTATGCAAATACTGACTGCCAACTCTCATTGGCCCTTTTCAATAGGTCAGAGGTGAATATTGGCGCTCAAGAGAGACCCCTAGTGTCGCTTTTCCGACACAACGTGGAGAGAGCGACAGAAGGGGAAGGCACCCTTCTTGCGCTCACTTCCATCAAGAGGGTTGGGGACCTGTAAGCGTTCTCTGTCAGCGACTCTTGCCTGGAGTTTCGTCCAGCAGACACCCATGCCATCCTCAGACCGCTGGGCTACATGCCCAAGGTTCCTACGACCCCCTTCAAGGACCAGGTAGTGAATCTACAAGCGCTGCCCTGGGAGGAGGCAGACCCAGCCTTTTCGTTGCTGTGTCCGGTGCGTGCTTTGCGTACCTACATGGACCACGAGCAGAGCTTTAGATGTTCTGAGCAGCTCTTTGTTTGCTTTGGTGGACAGCGGAAAGGGAACGCTGTCTCCAAACAGAGGCTTTCCCACTGGGTTTTTGACGCCATCGCTTTGGCCTATCACACCCAGGCCATGCCCGCCCCCTTGGGGGTTCGAGCATACTCGACGGGAAGTGTGGCATCCTTGTTGGCACTGGCCAATGGCACCTATCTAGCAGACATCTGCAGAGCAGTGGGCTGGGCAACACCCAATACCTTTACAACAGCCACTTTAACTCTATGTGAGAAACATAGAGAGAGAAAAGGCACAGCTGACACTGCCTGCTCCCATGCTTGGCACGTCGCTTTGTTCCCCCCTTCGGGATGCCGGGAACCTAAAAAGTTTATGATGATTTTATGGGGCGTTGAGGAAGGGTATGTGCAGTCTGATGCAGCCTGTTGCTTTGGCATGCAACTGCCTGCCCACACCTGCATCAGCAGCGCATGTACACGGTTCAGCGCATGGCGTGACTGAATAGGGACCCATAGTGTCGCTTCACTCGACACAACGTCAACGTTGTGATGGAGGGAATGAGACGTTGTGTTCCCCTGAACTGAGCCATTTAACTATTATTTTAGCCCCACGCATTGAACATTTGAACTTGAAACCACCGCATATATGTGTAATGAACCACATAATGTTATTTTGCAAAAATATTGCCACTCTCACTTAATTTACATGAGATTAAGCTGAAACTGGTGGGAGCAGCTCTGATCTAAAATGATGACTGGATCTAAAAATGTCTCTGCGAGTTTCTGGAACTAAATACAAATCTAAATGGGGTGTAAAACGCGGTCAAGTGTTCATCTGGAGAGAGAGAGCGGTAAGGGCGCTTGCACCTGAGCTAAATTATGTCTAACACCTGTCTCTAATTTCAGTGAGCACGGGGAGAGCGGCATAAAAGAGCCAGACTGCCAGCAGACAGGTGGGAGAGACTGAATCTGAAGTTTATTATTAATCTGAAAAGTTAATGTGAAGCTGAAGTCTATTGAGAATCTGAAGTTTATTGTTAATTTACTGTGAAGCTGAAGTCACATTTGAGGTATAAATGTGAATCCATCCTGTATGCATCCCAGCTGCAGTGAAGTGCCAGCCCTCACCTGTCAATCAACCGCTGAGCTAAAACAAGAGTTTAAACTTTGCCGTTTATGAACATTTAAAAAAGCGTACAATACACAATCAAGAAAGCTTCACGGATTGTCTTCAGTTTGTCTGATATCAACACAAATGAGAAACACGAAAACCTGAAGCTCCTTTCATACTGGTAATATACTAAAATAATGGATAATTCTGCTTCACATAAATTTGCATTTGTGCGTACATTAAATTTAAATCGCATCTGTATGAAACAGCGCATTTTGTTCGTCCTTTCTTTGTCTTCTCTGACTTTGTTGTGCTTTATTATTATGCAGTAACACACTGACATAGTGATTGATGTATGTTGTCATGAAACAGAGACCCTCGGAGTCAGTTCCTTTAGAATGTGGTTGTCATTTATGTAAGGAGTAATTGATGACCAAAGCATGTGCGTGGAGTAGAGCGAGTTGTCGCTCTGCTCAAATATTCGCTCATGTGTGATCGCTCAATTCCCGTGCTCCTAGCTCGCCATCGCATATTAGTGAGAGCGATGTTAGAGCGGAGCAGCATAAAATGAGAAAGAAATCAGACATAATTTCTTTGTCAACATTCTTGTTTTGTTAGTTTGCATCAGGTACAAAAAATCCCTTTTAATATTGGCATTCAACCTAATATTTCATGGCGCAAATAACAACGGCATAAACAATGCCTTGATGTAAGCTACTTAAAAAAAAAATAGCCTTGTTCACTCTGCCCTATTTGGACGTGGTTATTTTATTTGGGAACTTGGGGTAAAGAAACAGCATCTAATTAGAACCAGTGCTTCTAATTTATTTTTCCAGACATTTTGCGGGCTGTGCGTTCCTGCGCTGGTAAAGAACATAGCATATTTTATGCTATGTTTGAAGTGACACACTTCAAAACTTCATCTAATGCTGGCTGTTGCATTTAGACTGATGCCAGCATATATCTTCATCACACATTGCGGAGTCATTCATCTTGAAAATTCCTCTGGTAGTCACTGCACTGATGGTGCGAATGGATGTGTGAATTGTGCTGAAGCTTCTGGAGTAAGGATGAAAGGACAGCGTTTTAGGAAGCGAATAAGTGATGCTGAGAAACAAACAAGCATGATTTCTTTTGAATAAGAAAATTAGAATTGGACACAAGTGCTAATTTTGTGATTTAAGCAGAGTGAATGGGACAAATTGTACCGAGCCCCACGTTTCGCAACATATTTTCCAGAAGGACAAATAAAAGGTAACGCTTTAGATTACAGCCCGCAATTTACAGCGCAAGTACACAGAATTTACAGCGTACCTTTTTGTAATAATAGTGTACCTATAAATTACTTACGTGTAGGTATAAGGGAACAATTTGCAAAGTTTGGGGAATAAAGGGGTAACAACATGTAAAATTACAAATTATTTATACTATAAGTGTTTTATAACTAAGGGGAAACTATTGTAATATTACTTGGTATGTATGACCTATAATGCTAAACAACATGTAAAATGACAAATTATGTATACTATAAGTATTTTATAACTAAGGGGAAACTATTCTAATATTACGTGGTATGTATGACCTATAATGCTAAACAACGTGGAAAATTACAAATAATTTATACTGTAAGTATTTTATAACTAAGGGGTAACTATTCTAATATTATATATTATGTGGTATGTATGACCTACTACGCTAAACAACAATCTTACGTTTGTGAGCAATTTGGCAAGAACATACATTGCCTTTTGTAATAATACATAGGTATTATATTATATATATATATATATATATATATATATATATATATATATATAGGCCTAGGTATTTTTTTTTACCAGAGGGTACATATTCTATTATTACAGAATACATGATGGAAATTATTGAACAACAAAACTTGAAATCTAAGGAAATGATTTAATGAGTTTCTGTTATGATTTTATTTAGAATTATCGAAGTAGGCTACTTACCTTATAAAAGTGTATTGCATACAGTCCATCTCAGCTGCGAGATACGCCAGCAAAATTAAATCTAGGCAAGACAATTAGGGAATACAAGGCAAGCAAAATTAGAACTATTGCAAAACATTTTTCTGTAGTTACTGTGTAAATATAAAAACATTTCCGTATTGTTACAGTGTAAGTCCAACTTGTTATCTCCTTGTTCCATGGAAGCGCAGCGTAGTTCTAGCGGGAAGACTAGCAGCTGTACATCATCACATCATTAGCTGGGTAATTCCTAGCCAATCGCATGTAAGCCATTGCTTTATAAGCCTCCTCACTATCTATCACATTGCTGTTTCAGTGTGCTAACACGGCAACCTCCACCACCACCAGTTGAGCCCTGTCCCGCACGGGGGTAGGCTCCTCGCCTCTGCCTCCTATCTCCGGCAGGACATGACGGTTCCGGGTACAACTCCCTCAGACCGCCGGACGGGGCCTACGCCAAAGAGAGAGACATTACATTCTGTTTTACATTTAGCAAATAAATGTCATCTTAAACTTCCCTCAAGCCTGCGTGTCTTCCCGATAGAAATGTAGTTATAGGGTAAGTGCAACATTTGTGGGCTGTAAATTGAAGTGGTGCTTGTTACCCCCTTGTTTCATGTAGTTACAGAGTAAGTACAATGTCAGCGGGCTGTAATTTATAGTGGTGCTTGTTTACCCCCTTGTTCTGTGTTGTTATAGGGTACAATAGGTGCAATAAATATACATACACAAAATATTATATCCTTTACGTCATAATTTTTATTTTACAAACAGATTTACAACACTTTTTCATTTAAATCGAACATTGTCAACTTTTCATTTTAAATGATATAGTCATGACAACAATGTATCACATTATCCGCCCCCCGCCCCTTTTTTTTTTCTTATTTTTCTTCCCTTTCACTGAGGACTCTGATGTTGAAGAGTTGATGGAATCCCTGTTGTGTGTGTGTGTGAACATACACCAAAAATCTTTTCCTCAGGGATAATTTACTCACTGCTGTTCTAAATAAGCTCTAATAAAAAATGTATTACATTAAACAAAATACGGTTATATCTTTCTTGAAACTTAATGAAACAGAATAACAATACCAGTTAATTCCCAATACAATCCAAAAATAAAGTATAAATATGAATCAAATTAGGATACCAGAAACTAAATAGTGCATCTTTACAATAGAAAATGTAAATTTAGCCAAAAGATGATATTAACCACTTTTTAACCCAAAGATCTCACAGTAGCTGCACCGTATATTACTCTCTCATAGCCTCTCACACATGCGCACTGCTTGCCAGAGAGAAATCTCACAACATATATATATTAATTAAAATACATGCTTTTTAGCAAACTAATCCTTTAAGAGGCTTTAGTAGAAAATGTGTTTATTTACCATGATTTCACAGAATTGAAAACTAAGTTTTCAGTGTCCAGATACAGAGATCACTCCATTTCTGTGGTATCTCACAGCTGAAATGGACTGTATGCAATACACTTTCATAAGGTAAGTAGCCTACATTGAAATTTCTAAATAAAATCATAGCATAAACTCATTAACTCATTTCCCTAGATTTCAAGTTTTGTTGTTCAGTAATTTCCATCATGTATCCTGTAATAATAGAATATGTACCCTGTGGTTAAAAAAAAAAAAAAGAAAAGAAAAGAAAATTATATATTATATATATATATATATATATATATATATATATATATATATATATATATTATATATGAATTTTTACAAAAAGGTAGGCAGTGTATTTTCTTGCTAAATTGCTCATAAACGTAAGATTGTTGTTTAGCATAGTAGGTCATACATACCACGTAATATATATGATATAATATTAGAATAGGTACCTCTTAGTTATAAAATATTTGTCATTTTTCATGTTGTTTAGCATTATAGGTCATAAATCCCACGTAATATTACAACAGTTACTTCTTAGTTATAAAACTTACAGTATAAATTATTAGTAATTTTCCAGGTTGTTACCCCTTTATTCCTCAAACTTTGCATATTGTTCCCATATACCTACACGTAAGTAATTTATAGGTACACTATTATTACAAAAAGGTACACTGTAAAGGTTTCGTGTAACAAAGGTACACGAAACCTTTATTGGAAGTGGGACTACCCACTTCCAATCAGTTTAATGGACCCAAAATCATAACTTGGTGGACTTCATTTTTATAACTCAAGGATAACATTTATGACATATAATCACATTAAGGTGACTCAGTGAAGCCCCCTGATCAACCTAAGCCCTTCAAAACATAACAACTTCACTGTCCACGAAACCTTTATTTCTGTGAATGGGAAAAATTGTACATGGGATGTCCAGATCTCAGCTCTCAGGCTACGACCTCAGGACTGACCTCGTTTGAAAGAGCTGCCTGAGACCTTTACAACGAGCCCAGCTTCCTCTCACTAGCCCACCAGGAACATAAAAAGGGCCCATGGCGCTGCCTGAGGGGGAGATAGCCTCTAAGTGGTGCTGAAAGGAAAGCATAATTTGCCAATGCATATAAATTGCACCTGGGCAGTCCCAGTTCCAATTGATTTAATGTGACAAATTGTATGTGGGATCTCAGCTATGAGACCTGTCTGTGATTCTGTGCTAAGAAATCCACATTTTAGCACTTTTGCACAGTGCAGTTCTCAATATGTCTAATATATGTCTATGTATGAATGCATCTATCTGTAGAATGTTTGTCTATCAATCTGTTTGTCTGTCTGTCTGTCTGTCTATCCTTTTAGCCCATTACTTTGATTTGAAGTGGGACTACCCACTACCAGTCAATTTAATGGGACAAATTGTATTACTTTGATTGGAAGTGGGTCTACCCAATTGCAATTTAAGTTTAAGTTTAATGGACCCAAAATCATCACTTGGTGTACTGCATTTTTATAACTTCTGGATCAAATTCAATGATTTCATCCAATGCAAATAAATTGCATGTGTGTAGTCCCATATACAGTCAAATGAATGGGCAGTGGTCTATTGGAGGACATATATATCTATACAATCAATTGCTAATGGGCAGATAGCCTGTTGAATAAATTGTACGTGGGTAGCCCCACTTACATTCAAATGAATGGGCAGTTAGTCTGTTGGTGGACGTACAGCTATACAATCAATTGCTAATGGGCAGTTAATCTGTTGGTGGACATACAGCTATACAATCAATTGCTAATGGGCAGATAGCCTGTTGAATAAATTGTACGTGAGTAGTCCCACTTACAGTCAAATGAATGGGCAGTTAGGCTGTTGGTGGACATACAGCTATACAATCAGTTGCTAATGGGCAGATAACCTGTTGAATAAATTGTACGTGGTTGGTCCCACTTACAGTCAAATGAATGGACAGTTAGTCTGTTGGTGGACATACAGCTATACAATCAATTGCTAATGGGCAGATAGCCTTTTGAATAAATTGTAGGTGGGTAGTCCCACTTACAGTCAAATGAATGGGCAGTTAGTGTGTTGGTGGACATACAGCTATACAATCAAATGCTAATGATAGTTAGTCTGTTGGTAGACTCAGTTTGTGTGCAAAATAGATGGTTAGTGGGCATATAGCGGGTCCGTGGACAGCCCCACCCCCTCAGGGTGGTCAAGGGGTCTCCCTGGTCAATTTGGGAAAAATAGTGGGTCAGGGGGATGATAATGGGTCCGTGGACAGCCCCGCCCCCCCCCCTGGGTGGTCTGGGGGTCTCATTGGTCACTTTTGGAAAAATAGTGGGTCAGGGGGATGATAATGGGTCCGTGGACAGCCCCGCCCCCCCAGGGTGGTCAGGGGGTCTCATTGGTCACTTTTGGAAAAATAGTGGGTCAGGGGGATGATAATGGGTCCGTGGACAGCCCCGCCCCCCCAGGGTGGTCAGGGGGTCTCACTGGTCAGTTTGGGTAAAATAGTGGGTCAGGGGGATGATAATGGGTCCGAGGACAGCCCCGCCCCGCCCCCCCCCCAGGGTGGTCAGGGGGTCTCACTGGTCAGTTTGGGTAAAATAGTGGGTCAGGGGGAGGATAATGGGTCCATGGACAGCCCCCCCCCAGGGTGGTCAGGGGGTCTCACTGGTCAGTTTGGGTAAAATAGTGGGTCAGGGGGATGATAATGGGTCCGTGGACAGCCCCCCCCCCAGGGTGGCACAGGGGTCCATGGGGGTCTTCAGGGGGCATTGCGTCCCACTCCCCCATTAAAAGAACACATTTCAACAAATGGAACGAGGGAGAGCCCTGCCCCGAGAGGCGCCCGATTGCCATCGATATGAATGGAGAAGGCGCCCATTCATTCGAGCCAGAGGTGGGACGTGAGGCCGCCCTCACGTGGGCAAAGGCTGAACTGCACTGGAGAGGCTATATTCGGGTGTCTTCCTTTAAACGCCTGTGGCGGGGGTCTGCTGCGCCCGAGGCGGTCCTCCCCGTCACAGACCGTCCCCGTCGGACCCCCCGAACGAACGGGCGCCCGCCCCGGGGCCCCGAAAAATGTTCTGAGGCTGGCGCGCAGGGTACAGGGACCCTCGGACACGTTCCCATATCGCAATGGGCTATTGACCGCCTATTTGACGAGGTTTGAGGTGTTTTGACTTGGTTTGACTTGACTTCCCTTATGTAGGTAATGTGATCCCAGCCACCAGCAGAGCGCAAAATTCATAAGCTAATGTGCTGAGACGATCAAGGCAAATAGTGCATGGCCCCGACTGCGAGATTTGATGTAAACACAACACAACTCAACTTTTCTGCGTGTTTGTAAACTCCTGGATGTAAGGATGAGTTAACATTTTCCTCAGAAGAAGAGTGGGACTCAGATGAACATTTGTATTTTGAAGAGAGACTTGATCCAGCAGAGGATACAATTTCGGACGAGTAAATAATTTAGTTTTCATTAGCTGACATGCTATTTTATATAAACGTACATATTTTACTAGTGAGACTGTTTCCAGACAGGATTCAAAGTATTGACATTTGAAATATGTCCTAATATGCAAGTTTTAGTTACATTTAAATGCTGTTTCGGCTAAAGCAGGCATTTACATTGTATGCTGTATGATATAAATATGATATATAATATGATATAAAAATAATATGAATGTCTAGATTATATTTGAATGTGTTAATGCTGCCTCGTTATCATCAACAAAGCTTGTGCTTGCAAATATGTGTTCAGGGTAAATGAGTAAAATGCACTTTAAATATGCCCATATTAGAAAATCAGCATATTTTAATGATTTCTGAAGGATCATGTGACACTGAAGACTGCAGTAATGATGCTGAAAATTCAGCTTTGATCACAAATTGCATTTTACAATATATTTGTAATGCAGGATGTGGGAAGCAGAAGAAGGCAGACGGGTGGTTAGGATCCAAAAGCGGCTTTATTATAAATAACAAACAATTAAACACAAAGAAAAGTCCACGATGGGAAAAAACTAACACTAACACAAAAAAGGAACACACAGCTGAAGAACATGAACAAAGAGCAGGAAACAGGGGCATAGGAACGACATGTAACCATACAACGAACGACAAAGGAAAAGGAAAACAACAGGGTTTAAATACACAGACACAATGAAGACTAAACGAGACACAGGTGAGAACAATGATGAGTGCAGGCAGTGAGGGAGGCCGGGAATTGTGGGAATTGTAGTTTTTTAGACAAAGACAAGTGAAACACGGAGCGGACAACAAGGAAACCGTGACATGGAACGGGATAAGTGACATGTGAAACAGAAAACATGGGGCAGACAACACGGAAACGTGACAATATTCAAATATTCAAATATTCAAAATGTTTTTACTGTATTTTGGATCAAATAAATGCAGTCTTGGTGAGCAAAAGAGACTTCTAAAACTTTTAAATGGTAGTGTAGGTCTAAAATTAAGTAAAGTCTTTATGTAAAGAAAATGTACAGTCAGATTACTTCTTTTAACTTAAAACTTGATTTTGATCATTAAGTCTCTTCACATTCATTCTCTTTGTCACATACCTCATTGATGGGCCCAGAGGAGTAGTCTTTTTATCCTCATGTGTGAATCACATAAATATTCATGATAGTTCACGCCTTCTTGCATATTACCTATCAACACTAAAAGTGTCTTACAAAAGTTAAATTACTATATTGTTTTGTATGAATGAGTGATCAGGATGGTTTTCACATCATTTTGTAGCAAAAATTCTAGGCTACAAAATCCAGTTCTCAAAAGTCTTGTGGAAAAATGTTTAGTATGTGTTAAATGACCTTATTTCAGTGACTTAAAATGTTAGTTTTTTCAAAAATACAAACATGTACATACGTGTTGCTCACATATTTTTGTAGCCCAGTTTGTGCTGAATACAGTGTTCCCCTTCTGTCGCTCTCTCCACGTTGTGTCAGAGAAGCGACACTAGGGGTCTCTCTTGAGCGCCGATATCCACCTCTGAGCTATGAAAAATGGCCAATGAGAGGAGTTCATTCAGAAAATGTCTTCGGAGCCGATGGTCGTGTCTGCAGTTTGCTGCGTGTTACACACCGAGTTCCTGTCATTCCTCTGCTGCATGCTGTTGGTCCTGTTTGCACGGCTGTGCATTCCTGCCCCTGGGCACATCGACAGTTGCAGATTAAAGAACTCTCACGAGTTTTTTTCATAAAAGAATGATTTCATTTAAGAGAGTAATTTCCTCTAAAAGAACAAAACACAGCGGCGCTGAACGTCCTTTTAAGGACGCGTCTTTATAAAGATGCCTTTCCGCCCCCTACTGGCCCACCCGGACTTGGTTCTCAGTCCTCACCCTCCTCACGACAGCCCCTCCCTGGCGAATTCCCCTGAGGAAGGACCTTCTTTCTCAGGGACGGGGCATGCTCTGGCACCCGCACCCAGACCTCTGGAACCTCCATGTCTGGCCCCTGGACGGGATGTGGAAGATCTAGCCGGCCTACCACCGACCATCATAGATACTATCAACCAAGCCAGAGCCCCCTCAACCAGGCATCTTTACGCCCTAAAGTGGCGTCTGTTCGCGAACTGGTGTTCTTCCCGAGCTGAAGACCCGCAGAAGTGCGCAGTTAGGTCAGTGCTTGTGTTTCTTCAGGAGAGGCTGGAGAGGAGGCTGTCCCCCTCCACTCTCAAGGTGTATGTCGCCACCATCACGGCTCACCATGACACGATAGACGGCAAGTCTCTTGGTAAGCACGACTTAACTGTCAGGTTCCTCAAAGGTGCCCGGAGGCTAACTCCCTCCCGGCCTAACCTATTCCCCCTCCTGGGATCTCTCGATTGTCCTCACGGGCCTCCAGAGACCCCCTTCGAGCCGCTAGATTCAGCTGGACTCAGGGCCCTCTCTCTCAAGACTGCCCTGCTGATTGCGCTCACCTCCATCAAGAGGGTCGGGGACCTGCAAGCGTTCTCTGTTAGCGACACTTGCCTGGAGTTCGGTCCGGCAGACACATACGTGATCCTAAGACCGTGACCGGGCTATGTGCCCAAGGTTCCTACCACACCCTCAGGTAGTGAACCTGCAAGCACTGCCCTGGGAGGAGGCAGACCCAACCCTTGCATTGCTGTGTCCAGTACGTCCTTTGCGTATCTATCTGGACCACACGCAGAGCACTAGACACTCTGAGCAGCTCTTTTTCTGCTTCGGGGGCCAGCGGAAAGGGAACGTTGTCTCCAAACAGAGGCTTGCCCACTGGGTTGTCAATGCCATTTCATTAGCTTATCACACCCAGGCCATGCCTCCCCCCTTGCGGGTCCGAGCTCACTCCACTAGGGGTGTTGCGTCCTCATGGGCACTGGCCAGGGGCACCTCCCTAGCAGACATCTGCAGAGCAGCAGGGTGGGCAACACCTAACACTTTCTCGAGGTTTTACAATCTCCGTGTTGAGTCAGTATCATCCTGTGTTTTCTAAGGTCCGAGCCCGTAGAACTCGGTAACACGCTGACGTTCTGACCAGGTGAATCGCTTGCGCCTAGCGCCCTTTCCCTCAGCCGAGGTAAAATAGTGCGCCTCCGTTCCCAGGAGACCCCATCTTCGGGTCGCTGGTTGACTCCTCCCTATCCCTTTTGGGTCCGCAGTTCAGCGGAGAAACTTGCCGACCCAAGCCACTACGGGTACCCGAAGGCTAACCTGTACTGGAATAGGTGCGCCGCAGGTAAGGCCTCCTGCTCGGACTCCCCCTGTGTGTAATTCCACGGTACTGTCCCCTCACGAGCGGACCCCGTGTCTCCCTTAGGCAGTTACAGCTGCCTCGGTCGCCGTGCTGTATGCTTCCCCCCTCTACGAGGCTGGATCTACCACCACACCAACTTTTCCACATAGGACCTAACAGGCCATGTGATGCATTCACCACTCTTTGCCTCCCCTGCTGGGTAGGTGTGGCCTCCGCAGGGTCTTCTCCCCCTGAAAGAAGGGCTAAGACCCCCTTCCCTCAATGCGTGTAAGGGCCCTGGCCGTAGTTGCTCTATGCGAGAAACATAGAGAGAAAAGAGGCCCAGCCAAGCTGGCCCGTTCCCAGGTTGGCGGCCATCACCTTGTTCCCCCCTCCAGGGTAACGAAAAGGATTCTGATGGCTTGAATGGGGCATTGGGGAAGGGTACGTGCAGTCTGATACAGTTGGTCGTCCTGCACATAAGAATACCTGCTCGCTCCTGTATCAGCAGTTCACGTACACGGCTCAGCGCATGGCACTTTTATAAGTGGACCCCTAGTGTCACTTCTCTGGCACAACGTGGAGAGAGCGACAGAAGGGGAACGTCTAGGATACGTATGTAACCTCCATTCCCCGATGAAGGGAACAAGACGTTGTGTCTTCCCCGCCATGTCGCTGAGCCGAGCCACTGTTGTGGCCGGACCATTTCCGGCTCCTCAGAAAAATCCTGAATGAACTCCCGTATTTGCGCCGCTTAAATACCCGTATGTCCGGGGGCGGGACATGCAAATACCGGCTGCCAACTCTCATTGGCATTTCTTCATAGATCAGAGGTGGATATCGGCTCTCAAGAGAGACCCCTAGTGTCGCTTCTCTGACACAACGTCTCGTTCCCTCCATTGGGGAACGGAGGTTACGTACGTAACCTAGACGTTATTAGACTTTAGCCATTAATATGTTTTTAAGCAACTGAAAAAAAGCACAAATGTCAAGGCATGTCAAAACTTCTCCGGGGCCCAAAACACCCTCAGACCCCAGAGGGTTAATCCCATAGAGAACCTGTGGTCAATCCTCAAAAGCCGAGTGGACAAACAGAAGCTCACAAATCTGAGCACTAATAAGTCAAGAATGGATCGCTGTCAGTCAGAATTTGTCCTGAAGCTGATATCCAGCATGCCAGAGCAAATTGCAGAGGTTATGAAGAACAAGGGTCAACACTGTAAATATTGACTCTTTGCATAAATTGAGTGTTTTTGCCAAAAAAATAAGCCTTTAAAACGTATTATTGTTTTCCAGTATACCGAAACATGTGAAAAAATAATCTACAAATACTGAATCAGCTAACTTTGCAAAACACAAATATATATATTTAAATAATCATATGCCTAAGACCGTAATTATAGAATATAAGGCTTTATTCATGTCTGCAGATGCATTCATTTTAATATGATGGTTTAGTAAGGTGTCACTTGATGCTTGTTAGATTGATTGTTTCAAGGCACTGAGAGTTTTTCACATGATTTTTGTTTTGGAACACTCCAAATTAACTCTCCAAACTATCTTTAAAGCAATCCAACAATATCAGGAGGTGTGCTTGAAGTCAGCAGAGCAGTTTGCTCATGCATAGTTTATGCAAATCGCATATTTTTTTTTGATGACACGCTGAAATTCCACATGCAAAAGTGGTGCAACTGTTTAGTCATTTCTCCCCCCCATGTTGAATGTCCTAATGTTTTGTGTTTTTCTTGAGGGCTGGGGTGTGAGACACATTACCTTTGTGGACATAATCTTGTACTTAAACCCAGTGCGCCAACCACTCTATGAGTTTGAAGACTGTGAGTGGAGGGAAGTCAAAAGTTCCCGCTGCAGTGGACAGATTGAAGATCTTTCCTAGTGTGGTGAGGACTTTAAAATGTATTTCGTTAAACTAATATTTCAGCCAAAAACATTTATAATGTCATTATTTCCTTTCCTTCATGTCATTCCAAACAAATATTACTGTCTTTCTTTTGCAAAACACAAAAGGAGATGTTTGAAATAAGTCCATTTGCATCATATCCCAAGTCTTATAAAGGTTTACAATTTTAAATATTTTTTTCATGAAAATCTTGATATATGTTGCAAATTCATGTTGCCTATGTTAAATAACAAGTTTGATATATATACCCACACGTCCATTTTGGTGTGCTCTTGACGAATTTGTTGAAACGCCATTCGAAAACATTATGGTTTAACAAAATTCTGTGAATCAGTTTTTGTTGTGAGTGCCTCTTGATGATGCAGGCCAATTTTCATGCAAATCGGATAAAGGCCTAGGATGAGTTAAAAAAGTAGGTTTTTCAGAAAATTTTAAATGGTGTAAAGATATTAATGACGGAAAATAAGGTAATAAAAATCAAATTGTCTTGAGCCAATGAATCAGAGGAAAATTATTTAGTTTCTAGGACTCACGGTTCAAAAGTTATTAACATAAACGTGAGTGCAAATTTGAGTGCAGGAATTTGAGATGCCAAATTTGCTGTGGTAACACATCAGATTGTCCTCTATCTGTGTGCCAAATTTCATAACTTTCCCACAAGTGGTTCTATGGGCTGCCATAGACTCAAGATCAGAAGATGAAGTGGAATAATAATAATAAGAAAAATATAGTCACAAGCAGCAATCACCGGGGTGCAAGCAGATGTGAAGAAATAACCAAAATAATCAGAATTTACAGAAATTATCCAGTGGATGACAAATAATACAAACTGACAGAATAGATCCTATCTAAACTAAATTTGTTGAAAATTTAGAAAAAAGGGATTTGTTACTTGGTTTCTAGGGTAACCCCATCTGGTTGCTAGGCAGTTTTAAGGTGATACTCAAAAAGTTCCATGCATCCTGAGTCAAATGTATGAAACCGGAAGTCTCTACGTTGTTCTGGTGCAGAGATATGTGTATTTTTACTTGGTTGCTTGAATAATCCCATCTGGTTGCTAGGCAGTTACCAAAGTGATACTCAAAAGGCTCCTTGCTACCGTGAGTCCAATAAACAAAATAAGAAAGCTCTATGACATTCTGATCATGAGATCCCATTCTAAGCATTTTGAATGGAAGTCAATGGGGTTTGCATGCTAGGTTGCTCTAAATGGTTGCTAGGGCGTGGCTATGTAGTATCTGTGATGATACCTGAAGTCTGATTAATCAAGCCAACTGTAATTTCTCTAGGACATTCTTATCCAAAGATATCACTCTCAACCTTTTTGAATGGAAATCAATGGGGTTTGGTTGCTAGGGTGCTCTAAATGGTTGCAAGGGCATGGTGAAATAGTTTCTATCATGATACCCGAAATCTGATTGTTCACCCAAGTAAAACAAGCAAACTGTCATATCTCTAGGACATTCTGATCCAAAGATATCACTGTCAGCCAGTTTGAATTGATGTCAATGGGGTGTGGTTGCTAGGATGATCTAAATGGCTGCTAGGGCATGGCTAAGTAGTTTCCATGATGATACCTGAAGTCTGATTGCTCACCTAAGTAAAACTGTAATTTCTTTTAGGACAGAGGTTCCCAAACTTTTTACAGTGGCGTACCGCTTCAAACATTCAACATCCTTTCTCGTATCCCCTCTCTAATGCATAGATAAAATTCACACAAGGTCATTTGAAAATATGTCAGTTTAACACAATTATCTTTGTAAAACATCTCCCTTATATTATACATGTTGTATTTTTACATGAGATGGGAATGCTAGATATGCTATAACTGCATAACTTGAAAACTCGGCAAGTATGTGTGCAATTACGCGGTCAGCTCAAGGTGCTTTTTTATGTCACATTTGACACTGTTAGCAAGGTTGAGCTCATTTGCTGAAAAAACATCATGAAACAATGTAAAAACAGGTCTCTAACATGTGAGCAAATGTGAGAGAAAATTATTGCGTGTGAATGTGTGAAAAAAGATACTTGTGTAGATGCGTTTGTTAAGTTAATTTCATTGCATAATTTTCTGACCTTTATGACACAACCATTTTGGTGTTTCTACACTAGAGGGCACACTAAATACTTTTTGCCAGTGAGAAATACATGAACTGGGTTTGAATGTTATTTTAAACTGTGATGAAATTGAAAGAACGGTAATTGAAAGATTCCTCCCCTAGGAGGAATTCGAAAAAGTAGGGTTTTCAGTAAATTAGAATGGCAGAAACATTTGATAAAAGGAAATAAAGATACATTTTGTATGAATTTACACAAGGATTTAAAAGCATTTTGATTTTAATATGCTCGGATACCAAGTAATTAGCAAAAACTTAAATGTTTTGTAATAGCGCCACCTTGTGGCCCATTCTCACAAATCTTGGTACACAGCCTGATTTTGACACTGGGTATGAATATCTCAAGTTTTGTAATGATTTCAGATTAGATTTTTTTTAGCTGCTGAAATTTTATTTGCTGCATGTTTTTAAAGATACAGTCAGGTCCATAATATTGGGACATCGACACAATTCTAATCTTTTTGGCTCTATACACCACTACAATGGATTTGAAATGAAACGAACAAGATGTGCTTTAACTGCATATTTAACTCATATTGAGAGTTGACAGCAACAGATTCCAAATGCAAATAGCACACTTGAAATGAACTCTGGACCTTTTATCTGCGCCTTGTAAATGGGATAATGAGGGAATAACACACACCTGGCCATGGAACAGCTGAGCAGCCAATTGTCCCATTACTTTTGGTCCCTTAAAAAGTGGGAGGCACATATACAAACTGTTGTAATTCCTACACCGATTTCACCTGATTATATCCTCAGCATAATCCCATACATATGTTTACCAAATTTGGTGATAATACCTCAATCCGTTTAAAAGTTATAACCATTTTAGTAAAATGGACATCCCATCTACGAACGTTTTGTCATACCGTTTGATGATAAATCAGAATTAAAAAATTCCTTTTCATATTGGGACTCTGCTGAATCACTGGTTTGGTTCCAATCTGACAAACGGCCTTGGAGGAGTTTGTTTTAAAAAAATTTCAAACAATCTAAATTAGTGGGAAAACAAAGAGCCAGAGCAAATTTCTGTTAAAGGGTAAACACTTCGGTATGATGCAAGGTATCAGAGGAAAAAAGAATTGTTTCTAGCCCTTACGTCCAGCAGCACTGTAGGCCTTAGCCGTCAGTGACGACTTAAGCCTACAAGCCCTGGACGAGAGTCTCGGACGGTTCCGCCAGGTGGTGGGCACAACTGCACCGCGACCGTCTGATCCACCTGAGGAATCGCCGCATACCCACTTGTCGCCCCATCGTCAAGGGTAGTGAGTGCAGAGGAGTTCGCAAATCAGATTTACAGGTTGCCGAGTAGACAAATGTTATCATGTGTAGTTTAAAGTTTCAGGGGATGTTATAACAACTGGAAGTAGAGAGAATTTCATTTATACACATACACACAGACCTAGTTTAAACCTAGTATGAGAAAGTCTGTTTTATTTCATATAACTTTTTACCTAATCACATTTAAGTTTTTAAAAAAATGTGATGTCGCAAATAATTTAAAAAAGTACAAATGTAACAAGCATGAAAGTATATTTTGCATACACATGTGTTTCTCATATGTAGAATTACACAGAATGTTCACTGTGTACCTGATGTGCCTGTCTGTGTATATGTGTCTTTTCCCCTTAAATGTTCTGACTACTCATCAATAGTGCTCATCAATAATTTCCTGTCTTAACTCCTCTTCCATTTCTGCATTGTTGTATGGTAAAGAAAGTTCTATCGGGAAGACACGCAGGCTTGAGTGAAGTTCGAGATGCCATTTATTTGATAGATGTAAAACGGGAGGTGATGTCTCTCTCTTTGGCTTAGGCCCCGTCCGGCAGTCCAAGGGAGTTGTACCCGGAACCGTCATGTCCTGCCGGAGATAGGAGGCAGGGGCTAGGAGCCTACCCCCCTGCGGGACAGGGCTCAACTGGTGGTGGTGGGGAGGTGGAGGTTGCAGTGTTAGCACACCAAACCAGCAATGTGATAGATTGAGCGGACTTATAAAGCATTGGCTTACGTGTGATTGGCTAGGAGTTACCCACCTAATGATATGATGATGTACACCTGCTGGTCTTCCCGCTAGAACTACGCTCCACTTCCATTTCTATCGGGAAGACACAGGCTTGAGTGAAGATTAAGATGCCATTTATTTGATAGATGTAAAATGGGAGGTGATGTCTCTCTCATTGGCGTAGGCCCCGTCCAGCAGTCTAAGAGAGTTGTACCCGGAACCGTCATGTCCTGCCGGAGATAGGAGGCAGGGGCGAGGAGCCTACCCCCAAAAAGAGAGAAAGTAGTATACTACCCCCAAAAGAGATGATCCAGTTTGGTACAAACCAGGTCTTGTGTTGGGCGTTCATTCTGGAGGAGGAATTAAGAGATGCGAGCGTCAGAATTTGACGTGAAATTTGCAATACCTCTGGCGTGGTTGTGTGAAGCCTTTGCGATGGGAAAGAATTTGATTTCATCCCTGTGCATTTCCTCTTTGTCCTTGAGTGTGATTTTGGGCACTCCGTCGAGAGCCCCTGGTTGAGCAGAATCTTTGCTTTAGGCCGGCATTGCTGTGCAGTGTCTTTGTTGAAAGATAAGTGTAGAGCCATACGATAATGTCGACGTTGCGTGCAGTCTCTTCATTGAAGACATTTGATATGAAAACCCTCCGTGAGGGAAAGTAGTTTGCGGTATCTTTGCCGAAGGGGACAACGTGTGTAGAGCCATACGATAATGGTGACGTTGCATGCAGTCCCTTCGTTGAAAGAAAACAACACTGATATGAAAACCCTCAGACGAGGGAAAAGTTGTTTGAGGTATCTTTGCCGAAAGGTGAGCAACATGCGTAAAGCCATACGGTTATGGCGACGTTGCGTGCAATCCCTTTGTTGAAAGAAAACATTTGATATGAAAACCCTCCCATATAGGGTAAAGAACTATTTCATTGGAGAGTAGAGGGGAAGGTTGTTTGCTGGACTGTATGATGAAGTGCTGTACGAATGGCGAGGAAGGATTTGAAGCTTGAGTCTCGGTGTCATTTCTTTCTTCCCTCCGCTGAGCCGCATCGAGACTGGGATTGTAGGTCGAGAACATTTGTTAAATACATTCAATTATGAAATATCTAGCAATGGGATTACTTACTAAGAGAGCGTCTGGAGTGTAGGAAGCTATATTGAAGAAAGTATAATTCTGGCCATTTCCCTGTGAACCATGATCCTAGACGGCAACCCCTGAATCCTATGGAGGGAGCCATGTCCGAGAAATAGGGGCATGTCATCTGGAGATTCTCGCCAGCCATCATCGATTGGTGGGTAGGAGAGGCTGTCTATGGAATGAGCTAGTGTCAGGAGGTGGAAAAACAGCGGAGTGGCCTTGAGGAATGATAAGCATGGCAAAATTGAGGTGGACTGATGGGGCTGGAGATTGCGTTGGGAGACCCAAACTGACCAGGGAACAACGTGAAAATAGACCTGATCCTGTCATGTTTCTTTAGGGGGGAAGCTTGCATGGTTAGAGAATGTGTGTGATGTCTAGAATTCTACAGACGTGGCTCGATGTGGGTTTCTTTTTTTTTTCTCACTCGCCTCTCTCTCTCTCTCTCTCTCTCCTCCCTCTTATTCCTCGAGCTGGAGCAAATACGGTGAGAAGAATAATGTCTCTGCTTCATGCGAGTTTAGTTGTTGGCTGTAAAAGGAACATGAGTCTTCATGCACTCCCGGCATAGAGCCCTGAAGATGCAGTGGACAGTTTAGTTTTTGAAGGAGGTGTGCCCAAAAACATACAAAAATGTGTGCATGTTTGTGCAAATTATCTTGCACGAGTCTGCTTTGTGAATGTGTGTTGATATGAATCGGGATCTTCAAGAATGTGATTCTCGAGCATGGATCAGTTCCGGCTGTTCATGTCCCACCTTTACGACCTGAAGATGCAGTATCGCACTTTATATTTTGTGAATATTTGCAAATCTCCTTCTGAATGTGCTTGATAGCTGATTCGACGGCTGAAGTGCCAAGTTGCCATTGTCTCTGACATATTCCGGAGACCAGATACACGCACGCCTAAACATGTATGGCTGAATTTACACTGTTGATCATATTGGTTCTGATTAGTTGTTGCTGTAGTGGTCTGACCACGATGAGTGAATGATTTGTGAAGACATGCCAACGAATTTCTGCTCTTTGATGATGCCTGAATGATAATAAAATGGAAATATGCCATGAGATGGGAATTACTCGCCGTATGACCTTATCATAGCGAAATGTCTTACGCTGGTGGTAGATAATCTGATGAATAGGGGAAGCGGTGCGGAGCCTACCGCTAGGTGTCAGAGGCGCGCTGCAACAGTGGTGCTAGCGATGAGAACATGGCTCTGGGAACCTCATCGACTGTTGTACCGAACAAAGTAAATTCTTTCACAAGGCTTGGTGAAGGCTATATTAACCTGTTGATACGTATTTGTTTGCACTCGGGAGTGATGTCACTCTGCTTACGTTTAATATATTTGCATTCTGATATATGCATGCATGGATATGTGATTAATGTTAACAGATTATACATCTTTTCAAGGGTCCAAGTGTTCGACATTGATGTCTGATCTCTGTTGTATGATAGCAGTCCTCCAGAAACAGCAATTTGTTTATTTGTGCCGGAAGTGTGGATGACAACATGCAATATCAAAAACGGGACTGCATACCTTATTATGAAATAGCGATCGCCAGATGAATCCAGTTCAGCCTGCTTGGGTCAATTGTCCGTGACAGAGTTCATTCTATAACGTCCAGTAGCACGTAATTATAAATCTTGATATGTTCTCCATGTTTACATGAGATCTCTCCTGGAAGAATTACACTTCATCGTCGTTCTTCGACAGACTATGCAATCTGAGCAGCATTCCTGTTGTAAAACTGTATATTATCTTATATATAAAGTCTTCTAAAAGAAATGAGCCCATCTCAAATCCAAAACCTTTTTTTTTTTTTGAGATTGTAGTTTTTTGCTTTAAAATAACAACATGTATTAATTCTGAAACTTGAGAAGTGAAGCCCAAAGTGTCTTCTTTCAAAAGATACTACAACTGTGTCCATACTCCAGGGGAGCCAGTAGATACAGCCATTTAAGTTGGGTATGTAATTTGCATGGTTTGTGATGGGGAAGGGGGGGCGCACATCAACAGGTGAAACTGTGATGTCATGCTCCCTCGGAATGCTCACATCATGGGCTCGGTCTTCCTAGTGAGTAGGGCATTTGATGATGAATTGGATTGGAACGCACCCGTTACGTGATTTGGCCGAAGGCGGCCGCAAAATGGGGGAATCTTACTGAATGAAGTACAGTCAACACTATGGTAAGCGTTGACTGTACATAATGATATGCCTGAATAATTATCTTAATTCCCCGATGGGGAACGCTCGGGCATGCAGACTGTGAATGACAAGTGAATGAACCTTGACCGAGTTGCCCTCATGAGATTACGCGATTGCCTGCCATATTATGAGAGTGAATGCGCTGTTGACATGAAATACTGGCTTTTGATGTTGATGTGAATGCGTTATGATGAACAGGCAGCGTTGCAACATTGTGATGAACAGGTAGCATGGCAACGGAAGGTCTAGACCCATGACTAGATCTGAATGCATTTGATGGATATGAAAATGACTTAGCTTATTTCTGATGGAAGCCCGCTGCTGCCTGAGCCGATGATTTTGCAGGATTCGTGGGGTGCGCGCTCCTTCCGCGCCGGGTCGTGCAATGCGATTGAGAGAGATCTCCTGAGTGAATGAGATATGGGTGAAGATCCGGGTTTGCTGGTTGTTTACTCCCCATGTGTTTGATGTTGGCAGAAGTTGAGATGAAGTGACGCCGTCGTTGGAAAGGGAAGGCGGGCTTCCAGAGATGTGCTGTGCACTGGTTATCATCTGGCCTGGAGAAGTTGAAGCGCGTCTAGTTGCAGTGTTAGCACACCGAACCAGCAATGTGACAGATTGAGCGGACTTATAAAGCATTGGCTTAGGTGCGATTGGCTAGGAGTTACCCAGCTAATGATGTGATGATGTACACCTGCTGGTCTTCCCGCTAGAACTATGCTCCACTTCCATTTACTGTACAAACGGCTAACTCGCACAGTGTCATAGACTGGTTTTACTTTTGTTTAATCAGAAAAAAACACAAGTCGACACAACCATAGATGTCCAGTGTCTAAATTCCATCGAACACACAACGCAGACAACACCATTTACACTAACATATTTTTGCATTAATGCCATGAAATTGCTTTTGTAATAATTTGAGCTGTCACTGTTTGAAATTTCATGTCAGCTACACATTTTAACATATTTGTCACTTCCACATATAACATTTAAAGTGCTTGTATCATGAAAACGTGCAGTGTGTCATAGCTGTCCGAATGTGATTTCCAAGGTCCAATTTTCCTACATGGGTGTCGGAAAATGAACACTTTCAGTGCTGGCAAAATACCTATCGGGGTATTATAGTCTCACAAGATCACCTCTTTGTGAAACATACTTTCTGTGGTACCACACAAATAACAGATTGATAGACTCTTCTCAGTAGCTTCCATGTGAACTAGAAGTTAGTAGACAACACACAGAAGAGCATAGCTCTGAAAAAGTGCAGGTCTGAATAAAATAAATGTATCAGTGTTTAACTTGAGCCATAATAACTAGAAACCAGAATATGGTCTTTAAAGGAATAGTTCAGCCAAAATTATTATTCTCTTTTACTCACACTTAAGACCTTATATAACTTTTGAGTGAATTATTCCTATAAAGCTGAAGTATGTAAAGTCTGCGCCACTAACGTTACCAAACAAAATTGCAAGCAGATTCTAGGAAAATCCCCTCTTCTTCCATTAGTTGTGCAAACAGATAGTCCCTCCGCAAACTCTTGACACTGATTGAGCCAGTGTTGCTTTGTAAGGCTGGACAAAACGAGGAGTGTTATACTTTTATGTACAATTAACCTACAATGGCTTACTTATACTTGTAGACCATATATCACACAAATTAATATAGTAAATAACAAACATAAAATTGCTATATATTTTTTATATATAGGATATATATATTGGGGCTGTCAATCGATTAAAAATGTTTATCGAATTAATTACATGGTGTCCCGATTAATTAATACACAAATATTTGCTGAGAAAGCCCATCATATAACAAATGTATTGTACATACAGTGCTTAGTGAATAAGACATTTACGTATAGCACATGTGAAGCACTTTTATCTTGGGCTGCATCTGAAAACATAGGCAGCTGACTCGTTAACTAATCAGTTAATGGCTTAACTGACAGCTGTTTTGAATGAATGGAATTCTTACAGAAACTGGGCTCAGAACAGTTTGAAAAACAAACAGTTTTTAGGTTGAAAACAAGCGTGCATGCACAGGTATCTGGTGCTTACACATCTGGAGCATTTGGGCATCAAATAAAATTTGGCGGAAAGGGTGTTGGTTTCCAGTTAGCAAGTTTCCTTCTTGGGACTGAAACTCGACTCAGTGGCCATGTTGGCACATCTGTCTGTGACACCTGTATTTTAGAGAGCATTTAATTGAACAACATGAATGAGTGCATTGTGAGTCATCAATATTTTTTGTTAATATTACAGAAAGAGAGATACTGTAAATTTGCATATGAAGGCAATGTATATCTGCTTAAAATGAATTATGTCAATGTTTAGGAGTACACTATGGAAACAATATATATTTGTAAATGTATTTGTGGAACTGTTTGTCGTTCTAACACACGACAGTGGAAGTGTTTGGTATTTTTGCAGTTTAGTTACAATTAATGTTCTTGGGGGATTTGGGAAGGAGTTTTGAATGTGACTGTGTTTACACTGCATAAATATTTCAAAAGGCCAAGGGAAATCATGTTTTCCAAGATTTGCAATAAACCACACACACAGGGGGCTAATGACGCAGCTGCAGACGTCAAAGAGCAGCTCTCTGGGTTATTAACTACACCAGCATGATCCACACATATGCCCCTTCAAAAATAATGTTCACTTCCTTTAAAAATCCATAATTGCAAATATGTGGGAGTCTTTATGCATAATGTGATTAATCAAAAAGGCAGACATTCTTTCAACTGTGACTAGCGAGCAACACAATGCCATAAGCTGGCAAACAGGACACATGCAACAACAGGGTCATTAAAAATCTCTGACCTCATTAATTGTTCATGATGGGTTTTATTCTGTGACTGTGCAAAGTGTTTTTGCATTAATGTTGCATTGGGATCAACATGATAAGATCGAACAGTCCTTCATTTTTTTCCAGAATTCAGTAGAAGAAATTCTCATTATGTCACACTGTCCCCTGCTGTATTTATGGAGAACTACAGAAAATCTGATGTGAGGCGAATGCTTATTGTATGCTTAAGATCAGTATTTACTGGTTTTGCTTCATTTTCCCAGATTTTACTTTGGACATCAAGTGGCAACCCAAAACTGGCAAATTAAAAAAAATGGCAAAATTTAAATGTAAACAAAAATTTCCTTAAAATAATAAACAAAATGAAATAAATTAATGTCACCTTGAACAGTTTTGGCATAACAATATGCACAATTATTAACATGACATTATCATGTTGCCTCCTATTGTAACCATTTTTATGGGTTCATGGTTTTGTTGGTTCAGCACAAAACACATTGTGGTCATAATCCTTAAAGGGGCTGTTCACCCCAAAATTATAATTCTTTCATCATTTACTCAATTTACAAAAAAATATTTTGATGTGAAGTGTTTTTTTTTCTCCATACAATACAAGTCAATGATGTGGTGACTCAAGATTGATAATCGTGTTTTCACAGCCCCACAGTGGATCGGTATGGAATGGCACAGTTCCTCAATGAGATCTGTATGGCCTGATGGTGGAAAGCCTGGGTCTTTTTGTCTGAGTTTTTACTATGCGTATGTGGCAGGGCGGAGGGCAGGGACGCGTCATGATTCTACACACCTGGTCCCTTATCAAGCTAATCAAGCCTCCGAGAGGGATAAAGGCCGACTGCGGAGGATTGCGCGGGAGAGAGAGCTCGTTTACGGACATGTCCGTCATGTGTGTGTATGTGTCTTTTGTTTAAATTTATAATTAAAATATAATTTATATTGTCAAGCCGGTTCTCACCTCCTCCTTTCCATTGAACTACATTACACTGGTGCTGAAACCGGGAAGGAGGAGGGAAACGCCATAGTAGAGTTCTCGCCACTACCGTCCACCCCAAAGGAGCAGCCGCTGGCATCTGCCGGGGGACGAGGAGCCCAGCCGGCTGGAAGCGGAGGACAACCGCCGACCGCGAGGTGGGGAAGGGGTCCCTAACCGACCACCTGGAGTGGTCAGGGCCACTGCCAGGGGTGGAGGAGTCCCCTACCAGCCACCGACCGCGAGCGGGGATGGGCTCGCTGCCGACCGCCTGTAGCGGGAGAACTGCTGCCAGGGACGGGGGAGACCGCTTCTGTTCCCCTAGAACGCGGCGGGGCGTTCCGTCCGCTAGGGGCTGGAGGACTGCCTCCGATCCGCCCGGAGAGGTGCGGCTGTCGTCCGTTAGAGGGTGGAGGAGTGGCCGAGGAACAAGCTATGGCATATCGGAGAACTGGCAAGTAAGTGTTTTTTTTTTCATCTCTCTCTCTCCTCTCTCTCTCTCTCACTGCCGCTCCGCGTTGGCCTTTTCCATCTCCTTTAAATTTTACAGTGGTTTTTGGGGGGGTACTACACTGTTACAGGAAGTACCCCCCCCCCCCCCAATTTTTATTATTTCTGTTTCCCTCCCCTTGTCCCCTCCCTCATCCAGGTGGACGGGGATGACCTGCCGGCAGATGGAGCTTCGGGCACGCCCTTCCCCAGGGAAAGGGAGGGGGTTTACGTCATTCCAGGGGCTCCCCTGCCTGAGAGAACGAGGGAGGAATGTGGCAGGGCGGAGGGCGGGGCCGGGTCGTGATTCTACACACCCGGTCCCTTAACAGGCTAATCAATCCTCCGAGAGGGATAAAGGCAGACTGCGGAAGATTGTGCGGGAGAGAGAGATCGTTTATGGACATGTCCGTCGTGTGTGTTTGTGTCTTTTGTTTAAGTTTATAATTAAAATATAATTTATATTGTCAAGCCGGTTCTTGCCTCCTCCTTTCCATTGAACTACGTTACAGCGTAGTTTTTATTCATGGTCATTGTTTAAAATACTGTAGAGTTTGTTTGGATGTACAGCCTTTGACTTAAAAAAATATAGTTTTTCCTCTCTTTTATAAGTTGATATAAGCCTATTTATTTTGCTATCCTATTGATGCACAAGTATCTAGTTGCATTTTATTACTTGCATGTAGCATTGTGTTTTTCCCATGTATATATGTCTTTTCCCAATACTATCATAATCATTTTCAGGTTGCAGCCCACTTGAGAACGGTTGCTTTAGTTTTCAACTGTCCTCTTAATAAAGGTCTGTGCCTGCCTTATCAGCAGTATTTGTTAGTTTGTACGAGAGACAAGTATGTGTTAGCCACCATTCTCAGGATATGTAGGAGGCTGTGTTAAGGGGCATTCACACTGACAGCATGTTGTTGCTTCACAGTAACCTTATGCAGCTGAATAGGCACACATACTAGCACCAACAATACAGTGATTTGGCATCCTCCAGCGATTTAAACGCAATCAGTGTGAACTCACCATGTCCTGACCAGATGTGACACATTAAATGACAAGAATTAAAAATGATAATGTCTTATATTTAAATCTGAGATTTTGTCCTACATTGAATATTTGCTTTGATCAAATATGATCAAATATTCCGAACTCCAAAAAGTAAGTAAGACTTACTGAATAGAAAGTGCTGTTTGCATACCTGTCATTGCTCGTTTAATTTGCATTACGCCCAACAGGCATGTGGCGGATGCAAAATGTATAAAACAGGTCTTCCAGTACAATAATTATAGATTTAGTTCTTCTGGAGTGACCTTAGGTTTAGTGTCTTGCTCAAAGGCACAATGGTAATAGTTATACGTAGATGATTCAAACATCCTGAGGCTTGAACCTGCAACCTTTTAATTAACAACCCAGATCTTTAACCACTATGCTACACCACCATCACCAAACTAATAATTATATATAGCTCTACTCAAAAGAGACCATTTGGTTTATGGGTGTTTCTTCAATGCCTGCCTTTTATGCTATTGTAACGATTACCCTGTCTTGTCTCACTGTTGCCCACTTGTTTTCCATCTTGTCACTTTTGCACTTCTTAGTTTTCACTTTAGTCCCTTATTTAACTCCATAGTCCACCCTGTCTCGTTTCACTGTTGCCCTCTTGTTTACCATTGTTGTCACTTTTGCACTTCTAAGTTTTCACTTTAGTCCCTTATGTAATTCCATAGTCCTTGTTAGCGTTCGTGTTCACTGTTCATTGTTTACACCTGCCCTTGTTAATTTGCCTTCGGTTTCTGTTAATCACCTTGTTATCTTGTTTGAGTTCTGTTCTTTCATTGGCCACCTATCCCATGTTTGTGTATTTATACCCCGTGTCTTTGTTCTGTCTTTGTCGATCGTTGTTTGATGTTAGCCTGATGTGTGCTTCTCTCCCTTGTTCCCTGTTTGTCTCTACCGTGGTTACCTAACTAGTTTATGTTTCTTTTCCCCATCGTGGGTTGTTCTTTTGTTCATTTTGTGTTTTCTGATTAAATAAACTCAAACTGCGTTTGGATCCGCATCTCCTCGTCAGCCTCGTTATTCAAACGTTACAGCTATAGATGTTATTGTTTTATTGATGCTAATTAAATTCCATTTCCACATCATCTTTCCACCACAGAATGGATGATAATTTAATTTGTCATGATGATTCAGAAGAAGAAAAAATACAAGATTCTGCAAGAATGCATGTTTATCCACAGTTAGACATTTATAGTAGACAAATTAAATAAACTAGTGGATTTAAAAAAAAAAAAAAAAAAAAAGATTTACTGAAAGTCCACCAGGTCAAAATTGCTCATAGTTGGAAGAAAAAAAGAAGAAAAAAAAGCACCCTTAATGTATATGTATTACATGCTTTTTTTTTTTTTTACATCAGGTTTTGTAACATCACGCTCAAACTTTTTATAGTCTGTGATTGCAGTTCCCTGATCTTTGCTATGCCTGAATAAAAACTCAGAGTTAAATAGAAGGACATTAGATGATTTTCTAAATTTGAATCTCTCATATTTGAGGGATTTGAAAGCACAAGTGTGGAACTTTACATCAAAGTGTGTTGAGCTTAGGCATGTGGATGGTGCGTAATGCATCAGCCGCTTGTAAATTCCTCTAATCTTCATACAGATGCCTCAACTCCTCTTATCTCGCCCTTGGGCTTTTTCTTTAATTTCCTTTAAATTACGATCAATCGGCTACAGTAACTCCCGAGAAGCATGAGTGAATAGCCTTCTGGAATATGCTCAGCATGAGATACGCAACAGAAGTGACTTTAATACTGCAGTGTAATTAAAGACAGAGCCCTCTGTCATTTTCCTGCCATATTTACGTCACAGGAAAATGTTTTGCACCACTGTTATGGAACACACTTTTAGATGAGTGCAGTGTTGGTGTGCTTCATACCGAACAGACCAATACAGACATTTCCTAAATGTCTGTTTTTTATTTCCATTTCCATTTTTTATTATTAAGATGCATTTAAGGGTCATGACAAACTGTCCAGGTTACTTCACAAAATTAATTCATTACAAAATTAAAAGCAAAATTATATTTCTTTATTCAGAATACCTTTCCTTGTTTTTTATTTTTATTTTCAGGAAAAATATGACCCATACATATTGTTGACAGGTTTTGTCACTTCAAATTCACACTTAAATGTGGATGTATTTACCTCATATAATCAACAAGTTTAGATAATTTTATTTATTTATTTATTTCAGAACTATATTTAGGTCAGCATTAGAGAAATTATGTAATTACACTGCCTGGCCCAAAAAGAAAATTGCATACTCTAATATTTCGTTGGACTGCCTTTAGCTTTGATTATGGCACACATTTGTCATGGCATTGTTTCGACAACCATAGGCAATGTCGCAACATTTATTTCTGTCCAGAGTTGCATTAATGTTTGACCGAGATCTTGTATTGATGACGGGAGAGCCGAACCACTCCATAATGTCTTCTCCAGCACGTCACAAAAGACTTTTAATGGTGTTAAGGTCAGGATTCTGTGGTGACCAATTAATGAGTGAAAATGATTCCTCATGCTCCCAGAACCACTCTTTCACAATTTGAGCCTGATGAATCTTGGCATTGACATCCTTGGACTATGCCCATGCCGTTAGGGAAGAAAAAAAATAAATTGATGGGATAATCTGGTATTCAGTACATAAAGGTAGTCAGCTGACTTAAATTTATTGCCACATAACGTTGCTGAGACTAGACCTGACCAACTGAAGCAATCCCAGATCATAACACTGCCTCCAGAAGCTTGTACATAGGGCAATATGCATGACGGGTGCATCGCTTGATGTGCTTCCCATTTTACATTGACGTGCCCATCGCGTTGGTATAGGGTAAATCTGGACCCATGACCTTTTACCATTGCTCCACGGTCCGATATTTATGTTCCCTAGCAAACAGAAGTTGTTGATTAGCCTCACTAACAAGTGACTTTCTTGTGGCCACACAGCTGTTTAGTCCCAATCCTGTAAGTTCTCATCACATTGTGCATGTGGAAATGCTATTACTTTCACTATTAAACATAGCCGTGAGTTCTACTGTCAATTTTTTACTATGTGACTTCACCAAGCATTTTAGTAATCTCCGATCACGATCATTCAAGATTTTTTTCCGACCACATTCCTTTTGCGAAGCTGACAGTTCACCACTCTCCTTCCAGGTTTTAACAATGCGCTGGATATTTCTTAACCCAATTCAAGTGATTTTAGCAATCTCATTTATTCTTTGCTTGATGCAGGCCAATATTTTGCCCCTTCTGAAACACAGTACCATCTTTTCCATGACCACGTATTCCATTTAAGAAATGAGGAGCCACACACTGCATCAGTAAGGATTAAAAGAATTGTTGCCTGCAGAAATATATGAATCACTACAATAATGATCCAATCATAGGCTTTTAAGTATCTGCTTATTGAAATCCAAATGGTAACTTTTTTTTTTTTGGCCAGGAAGTGTACATGTGCTAACAACAGCGATGTCTTTGTTTTTACACACCAGGTGGCACTATAGATTGATGAATATTTTAATACAGATTCTGTAGCTTAAAAATTTAAGAAATATCTGCTATCTTTACAGATTCGAGGATTTCTGTCAATATTTGGCAATGTTCTTCCTGCAAGTTTGGCATTTTACAAATGCACTGCATGTTCACCAATAGTAAGTTGCCATTTTAATTGCTCTAGATTTGTAGAGATAACTGTAACTTTATTACAAATGTTACATAATGCTTGAATGAAGTATTGTGGATTGAGCCTAAAGATCTGGCTTTGTTATAATAAGATCTGTCTATGTAAATATTGATTTATAACACAGTCAGACAAATACAGTGGCCTCAAAAAGTATTGAGACTGTTAATTCACACTTAAGAAATGACAATGAATGTCAATGCAGTGGATACAAAATATCAAACTAAGTGGCATCTGCAAGTAAATGATGCTAGAGCTTTTCTCAGAACTAATGTTTCGTAGCTGAGCCATTTTTGCAACTACATTTAACCACATGGTTTCAAGGTGATTTTAATGGATGTTTGAAATCAATTCACCTGATTTTCACACAGGTGTCCTTGCAGAGTAAACACAGGTGTAGTCTATCACATTAACCTTGGACATGATCAACAAAACTTTGACAACCACATAGTGCCCAAATACTTTTTAATTTTGATAATGTATTCATTCATTTGAAATGTCATAATTTCGAACAGTATATCTATTGTTTCATTTATAACCTCACAAACTTCTTTTTGTGAAATGTTTTGCTTGAAATGTATGCTTGTGCTTGCTATCTTTGAAATAAACAAGACTTGTTTTGATATTTGATATCTAATGTAAAACGTATGTTTTATGTGTGACTTTATATCTCATACATTCATATATTTTAAGAGTGGCCTCAAATACTAATTGGGCCCACTGTTAATAAAAAGGACTTTGTAAATACAGATATGTAAAATGAATTATTATTTAAGTATATTTCATTTCCTCTGCAAATTTGTGAAAAATCAGTAAATAATCCTTGCAAAAGTGAGACATTCCGTTTTTTTTTTTTTCTCGGGGACGCGTTGCTTTTGACGGCTTTTCGTATCATAACTCTCAGTTTGGCTGCTCAGTCTGCATGTTGTCTCTCTCTCTCTCTCTCTCTCACCCTCATTATTTTTTGTTGCTTAGAAGCCACTCCTTCCTCTCTTACCACACACAAGTATATGAATATAGTTAAGGCATCTGGTGAAGTTGTAACTGCCAGTTTACTTTAAAGTGATACAACTCTATTTTAGCCACTTCATGAAAGCAGCTGAAGATGACAGTTCCATCACCTTTATTATATACAGTAATGTGACCGTTGTACTTTGGATTTATGCTTAACATATTAATTTAATGCTGCAGGTTCCAGGTGTAGTGTAGAGGCAGAGACGTTTGGATCCATTTGCAGTAGTTTATTCACACATGCAATCAAACAGAGAGAAGCAGACATAAACAGAAACAGGCTCAGATAAAGGGACAATCCAGTACTCATAATCAGACACAGGCAAGGGTCAGGGTAGGCAGCAAAGGTTCACAGAGTCTAGAGTCCAGGCAGAGATCTAAGGTCCAGATAATAACGGGAATCAGGGAATAACGCTTGGTACTGTCCGCTGAGCAAAACAACACTTCGCAAAGTAACAATGAAGGGGCAGTCCAGATATAGGGGAGATAATGATGAACAGGTGACGGTGATGAGGATAATCAGACCAGGCAGGGATGGAGATAGATAATGACCAGAGGGAAAGATGGGAAGTGTAGTTCTAAATCTCCGGAGAGAGGGAGCGGATGAAACCAGAGGGAGGCGTAGCTGAGCGCTCCGTGACACCAGGAAACTGTATCTGGCCCAAAATGTGAGAGTGCTGTAAAATCTAAAATAAATGTGACATTAAATGTGTTATCAATGACTTTATGCCTCATTCTATGAGCAGAATTCACATGAGGTCTGTAAAAGAAACTGTTTTAACCAATCGATGATGATTTAAAGTAATATACACTCACCTAAAGGATTATTAGGAACACCATACTAATACTGTGTTTGACCCCCTTTCGCCTTCAGAACTGCCTTAATTCTACGTGGCATTGATTCAACAAGGTGCTCAAAGCATTCTTTAGAAATGTTGGCCCATATTGATAGGATAGCATCTTGCAGTTGATGGAGAATTGTGGGATGCACATCCAGGGCACGAAGCTCCCATTCCACCACATCCCAAAATGCTCTATTGGGTTGAGATCTGGTGACTGTGGGGGCCATTTTAGTACAGTGAACTCATTGTCATGTTCAAGAAACCAATTTGAAATGATTCGAGCTTTGTGACATGGTGCATTATCCTGCTGGAAGTAGCCATCAGAGGATGGGTACATGGTGGCCATAAAGGGATGGACATGGTCAGAAACAATGCTCAGGTAGGCCGTGGCATTTAAACGATGCCCAATTGGCACTAAGGGGCCTAAAGTGTGCCAAGAAAACATCCCCCACACCATTACACCACCACCACCAGCCTGCACAGTGGTAACAAGGCATGATGGATCCATGTCCTCATTCTGTTTACGTCAAATTCTGACTCTACCATCTGAATGTCTCAACAGAAATCGAGACTCATCAGACCAGGCAACATTTTTCCAGTCTTCAACTGTCCAATTTTGGTGAGCTCTTGCAAATTGTAGCCTCTTTTTCCTATTTGTAGTGGAGATGAGTGGTACCCGGTGGGGTCTTCTGCTGTTGTAGCCCATCCGCCTCAAGGTTGTGCGTGTTGTGGCTTCACAAATGCTTTGCTGCATACCTCGGTTGTAACGAGTGGTTATTTCAGGCAAAGTTGCTCTTCTATCAGCTTGAATCAGTCGGCCCATTCTCCTCTGACCTCAAGCATCAACAAGGCATATTCACCCACAGGACTGCTGCATACTGGATGTTTTTCCCTTTTCACACCATTCTTTGTAAACCCTAGAAATGGTTGTGCGTGAAAATCCCAGTAACTGAGCAGATTGTGAAATACTCAAACCGGCCCGTCTGGCACCAACAACCATGCCACGCTCAAAATTGCTTAAATCACCTTTCTTTCCCATTCTGACATTCAGTTTGGAGTTCAGGAGATTTTCTTGACCAGGACCACACCCCTAAATGCATTGAAGCAACTGCCATGTGATTGGTTGATTAGATAATTGCATTAATGAGAAATTGAACAGGTGTTCCTAATAATCCTTTAGGTGAGTGTACATTACCGTTCAAACGTTTGGGGTCAAAACATAGTTTTGATTTATTTTAGATTTTTTTTTTGTCACAACAAAATTCCCATATTTACATTTCTATTATTTCATAGTTGTGATGACTTTACTACTACTATAAAATAATACATAATGAGTAAGATACAAGTAAACTTTTGAACGGTAGTGTATATGCAGTAGAAAATGTTTAATTCTGGTTTACATTTGTAATTCATGGCGCTAACATGCTATATGCAGCCATAATATGTGCTAATAGTTTGTTATTGTAATTTATGATGACACTGATACTACTGCAAAGATCAGTATATAAAAGTGTTAATGTGGTGAATAATAAAATCAAATCCTGAGAAGGTTTCGTCAAAATTCCATCCAGCACCTCAGTTAGCCTAAATCTGTCTACAAGATAATTTGTCTACAGATGACCTACAAACCTGTTACCAAAAACATCAGCACAGGGCTTTAGTAAACACTGACAATGTTTGTTTGTTTTATGTGGTAAATGTTCATAATTGTTACATTTTATGAATAAATTATTTGTAGGTAAATTTGAAAAATTAAACATTTTACAATTGTTTTTATGTGAATGTACTTCAGATCTTTGTTTTGTTCAACAAGAAAAACTAGCTTTGTACCATCTTTTTTTCAGCCATTGAAAAAAAACATAAGTTTTTTTGTTTGTTTGTTTGTTTTCCCCCCAGAACCAGAATCTAAAAGGATGTTAATATATATTGGATACTTCTGAAGTTATACAATTTGTACTCAACCAGAATTAGCCTTATTATCATGGTGATTAATGCAAGAGTAAAACATTTTATTGTCACACGTGAGACTCATTCGCAAAATCACCGCAAGGAGACGCAAAGAGACACTTTTAGCAACATCATTTAGTGTGAAGAAAGTGAAGTTATTATGATTAAAATTGTTAATATAATCATTTGTATTGTATTTTTCACATTGGGATGGGTAAAAGGTGATCTACCGATCAGCATCAAAGTTCTAGCTTTGTGACTCATGAATTGGTATATACAAAAAAATGCTGGAAAGTCAGCCTTTCTCCTTCTGTCACTCACTCGATGGTGTGTTGATGTAGAGACACTAGGGGTCGATCTTGAGAGCCCCAGACACATTCAGATCTTTGAGGAGAGGCCAATGAGAAATGACGAATAGAATTTGTATGCCACTCCCCCCAACATGCGGGTATAAAAGGGAGCTGGAATGCGGATTCATTCAGATTTAAAGATGCCCTTCCATCTCTGTGCAGTTCCTCGTTACCTCTCCACCTCTCACGGTCACAATCACTGCCTCAAGTGGCTGGGCCAAAATCACATTGAGGAAGAGTTTGTGGATGGTTCATGCTCTCATTGCGAGAACATGACCATGGCAATGTTGCGGTCACGGCTTTCCTTCTTTCGAGGGAAAGCCACTTCAGCTGTCCCCCCAGCCGGTCCCTCTACCTACGTGTACGAGGCCACCCTGGTTGATGCTGAAGAAGATTCAGGGGCTTCAATGGGTAAGGTTCTGCCAGGTAATCCCCCACGGACCACTCTCTCCCCGGTACACTCGTTTGCTCCCATCCAGTTCTGGGATGAGACAGGCAGCTTGCCTTAGTGCCAGCCCAATGTCTCTTTTGTAGCTCACGAGCCAGACGAGATGTAGATCGCTGCATCGGAGAGCACTTTGGTGATGTCAGATGCCGAGGACTCGACCGGGCTGCCACCTTCAGGTGTGACAGCTCTGTCTGAGGCCGAAGCGGAGCTGACCACCATGCTTGCCTAGGCCGCCGCAAATGTTGGTCCTGAGTGGAACTCTCCACCTGCCCCTGAGCACTCGCGACTTGATGACTGGTTTGGGATCAGCGCACCGGGATTGGCTCACGGCCACGCCCACCTCCAGACCCCTTCTTCCGGAGGTGCACGATGAGCAGACATGAGTCGCCCGGCACTCCCCTTCTGAGCCTGTAGGACGTCGTCGTCTCTGGTGACCAAAACCTACAGCGCTGCCGGTCAGGCCGCCTCCACCCTGCTTGCCAGAGGTGGAGGCTCTTACAGGTCCATCAGGCCAAGGTTTTGAAAGAGCTGCATGAGGGTAGTTCTGATACAGGTGTGCTTGAAGAGCTGCGCTCGGCGACAGACCTCGCCCTCCGTGTGACTAAGGTCACAGCGTGTGCACTCGGGCAAATTATGTCCATGCTTGTGGTCCAGTAGCGCCACCTGTGGCTAAACCTGGTCGAGATGAGGGACACAGGTAAGGCACGGTTCCTTAACGCACACATCTCCCAGGTCGGCCTCTTCAGCGACCATGTTGAGGACTTTGTCCAGCATTTCTCGACGGTGAAGCAACAGAGGGACGCAATCCAGCACATCTTGCCCCGGCATAGAGCCCCCCCGCAGGAGAGGGATGGCCCCCGCCTGTCGGCCGGCCGTAAAGACCCTCAGGAGGGCTCCAAAGCGCCCCTGAGATGGGAGACCCGAGGATCAAGATGTCTGCAGGAACTACGGAGCTAGTTGTCAGACCACTTCATCCCCTGGTGGAGGGCCGGGAGAAAAATATTTTGTTCCCTTTTCCTTTTCTGTTCGCATAGCACATCACGTGGCTGTCACACCCACCTGCCGCTGCCTTATCAGCCCTTGGACAGACTTTGCATTCCTGTGGGCTGGAGTCCCCATACATCAAGTGTCCAGGGGCATCGTGGTTACGACTGACGCCTCTAAGACAGGCTGGGCCGCAGTGTGCAATTGGCACACAGCTGCTGGATCCTGGATATGACCTTTCCTGCATTGGCATATCAACTGCCTCGAGTTGCTGGTAGTACAGCTCGCCCTGCAGAAGGTATTGCTGTTGATCTAGGGCAAGCACATGTTGGTCCAGATGGACAACACGACGACAGTGGTTTATATAAACCACCAAGGCAGTTTACGCTCTCGTCGCATGTCGCAACTCGCCCGTCACCTCCTCCCCTGGAGTCAGCGGCGACTCAGGTCACTGCGGACCACTCATATCCCTGCCAGCCTCAACGCCAGAGCAGATACTATGTCGCAGCAGGCAAGCCAAAGTGAGCAAAGCATCACTATTATAATCTAACATGCTTAATATTAGTGGTGCTTGTGGAGCAAAGCATTACTATTATAATCTCACATACTTACTATAGGTACTTGCGAAGCAAAGTATCACCATTATAATCTCACAAAAGTATAAGTGGTATTTACAAGTAAGGTGTCACTATTATAATCTCACATATTTATTATTATTATTGTTAGTGGTGCTTGCGAAACAAAGCATCACTATTATAATCTCACATACTTATTAGTAGTGCTTGCAGCGTAAAGCATCACTATTATAATTTCAAATATTTATTAGTGGTGTTTACGAAGCAAAGCACCACTATTATAATCTCACATACATATTAGTGATGCTCACGGAGCAAAGCATCACTATTATAATCTCACATAATTATTAGTTGTGCTTGCGGAGCAAATCATCACTTTTATAATCTCACATACATATTAGTGGTACTTGCAAAGCAAGGAGCCATGTTAAGTATCACCTTGGCAACTGCCTAGTAACCAGATAGGGTTACCCTAACAACCAATTAAAAATTCACATATCTCTGCAGCAGAACATTGTAGAGACTTTGGGATTTACTTATTTCTCTCAGGATGGCAAGGAGCATTAATAAGTATCACCCTGGTAACTGCCTTGCAACCAGATGGGGTTACCCTAGCAACCAATTAACAAATCACATACCTCTGCAGCAGAACATAGTAGAGACTTCTGGGTTGACTAATTTCACTCAGGATGGCAAGCAGCCATGTTAAGTGTCACCATGGTAACTGCTTAGCAACCATATGTAGTTACCTTAGCAACTAAGTAACAAATCACATATCTCAGCACCAGAACATCGTAGAGACATCTGGGTTGACTTATTTCACTCAGGAGAGCAAGGAGGCTTAATAAGTATCATCTTGGTAACTGCCTAGCAACCATATTTGGTTACCCTAGGAACCAAGTAACAAATCACATAACTCTGCACCAGAACATCGTAGAGACTTACTGTTTGAATTTTTTCACTCAGGATGTCAAGGAGCCTTGTTAAGTACCACAATGGTAACTGCCTCGCAACCAGATGGGTTACCCTAGCAACCATGGAACAGCACCATTATCTCTACACCAGAACATCCTAAAATCATGGGGGTGACCTCTTTCAACTTGGGGCATTTGTTGGGACATCGTGGTGAAAAGTTTTCCCATGGCAAGCAACACTCACATTTTCTTCAGGAAATGTACCTATCTGGTTTTTATTATTAGTGGTGCTTTCAAAGCATCACTATTGTAATCCCACATACTTATTATTTTAGTTTTTATTATTGTTATTCTTCCGTAAAATTTGATTGGCACCTAACACGTTCCGCACCGTTTTGCTTAGACCCTCAAATCAACCGGCTTATTTACAACACCTGTGCAATGAGTTTTCTTAGGGGTCCCAAAAAACCATCCCAAAAATTCCCACTGACAACATCTCCTGATCACAATGATGTAGACACATTTGGGTGCTCTCATTTGATATGGCTGGCAAGCCGTCTTCGAACATACCCTGTCTTTGGGGGTGAAATGTACCCCAGGCGGTAAAAAGTGGGGCAAAAAGCATCCCAAAAAGTCTCATAGGGTACTATGGGAAGACATTTTTTTCCTACTATGGCAGCCAATGCAACAAAGTTGTCAGATCATATCTCCCGATCAGAATGACATAGAGACAAGGGGGCAGGCTCATTTCAATCAGGATACCAATCACTCTTTAATTATCACCTTGGAAATGGCATAGCTATGCCCTAACAACCATTTATGGGACCCTAGCAATCACCCACCATTAACTTCCATTCAAAATGTCTCAGAAGGATATCATCAGAACAGAATGTCGTAGACACTTGGGATTGGCTGTTTTGAGTCAGGTTAGTAAGCAGCCAATAAGAATCACTCTGTTCACTGGCTAGCCATGTCCTAGAGGCATGAGAGATGGCTTGTTTTAATTGGGTGAGCAATCAGTTTGTGAACATCATCATGCACCTAGCAACCAAAGCCCACTGACTTCCATTAGAATGAGCTTAGACGTATGTCTCTGAATCAGAATATCATAGAGACTTAATTGATGGTTTAAATGACTCAGACCAGCAAGCAGCTGTGTTAGTATCACCCTGGAAACTGCCTAGAAACCAAATAAGCTCACACTAGCAACCAAGTAACAAAACATAGCTCTGCACATGAACATCGTAGAGATGTTTATGGGGAAATGGGGCAGATATCTGGCATTTCTGGATGTGTGATTATTTATTTATAAATTTTATTTATTGATGTGTGTATGTGTGTGTGTGTGTGTGTGTGTGTGTGTGTGTGTGTGTCTATAATCGTATATGACCACTGGGATGTTGTGGGGTAAAAGTGGGGGTTAATTTTTGACTGTGTATATATGCTTTGTTTAATATGTGAATCAATAGAAAATTGTTCACAAAATGTTTAATTTGTCATTTTGAATTCATGGCGCTAATATGCTAGTACATAATAAATGGACATAATATGTTTCTGTTACACTCTGTTATTGTAATTTATTATGACACTGATACTGCATTAATTAATAGTGTATAAAAGTGTTAATTTGCAGAATAAAGACAAAATAATGATGATTGGCTTAATTGGGCAGATGTGTAAATGGTTTTACTGCAGATGGCACATGAGTGAATGGGCACTTGTATTTGAGTACATTTAATCCCTGTAACGTAGTTCAATGGAAAGGAGGAGGCAAGAACCGGCTTGTCAATATAAATAATATTTTAATGATAAACTTAACAGGCAAACACACACATGACGGACATGTCCGTAAACGATCTCTCTCTCCCGCACAATCCTCCGCAGTCGACCTTTATCCCTCTCTGATGCTTGATCAGCCTGATAAGGGACCGGGTGTGTATGATCACAACCCGGCCCTGCCCTCCGCCCTGCCACAATCCCTTTTGTAGACTAACAAAAAAAATCGCATGACATGGTTTTGGAAAATGTCTCTACGTGTATGATCGTACAGATGTACAGATTCACCAGTTCATTAGTAACTCTACACACAGGTGTGTTCTTGTTGACGGATTTTGACTGACTCAACAACATAAACACAATAAGCTGTGGGTGTCAAGGTTGGTGGAGCTCCAGGTAACAAGTACAGATGACGTGAACCAATGGCAGTAAGGTGTCAAGCAATCGGTTAGAAGTTTTCCTAAAAGTTTGCCCAGGCCAGCTGTTAAGTACCACCAAAACGAATGACTTTTGGCCAGATTTTGTTCTAAATGACATCACTCCGATTCGTTGTTCGATTTCAAATGAAGTATATTTGGGCCTTAAGTTGCTGACATGAGGTGGGATGAAAATTTTGTTTTGTAAAAGGTAGACTTGAACCCGCATCACACATAGAATCAAGTCTATAGTCTGACGCTGTACTGATGATGCCATTTCTTAATTAAAACTATAGTGATTTTCCAAGAAAAAAATGCCTTAAAGCAGCCGCTGCACTCCCAGCCCATATTACCTGAATCAAAGCCTTATCTACACTGCCCAATCTTCACAGAGACCCACCGATCACCGTAAGAACAATGTTTACTTACAGTTATAGCTCACCCCCTTTAGACATTTTATTTCCACATTTAAGATGCTTTGTGAACGCTTTTAAAATATATATATATATTTTTTGTCTTAGATGACATAATTGAGGATGAAAGATCGGGGGGAAAAAACTATTGGAACACGGATCTGTCCTGACGTCCTCTACAGATACAGAAACCATAGTATTACGGTGATATTTTTTTGTAAAATAATTTTAACTACAAAATTAAACACGGTTACTGTATTAACACAATATTACTGTTGTAACACCATTGCTAATTGCATCAAATCTGTGTTATCCACCTCAAAAAAACATGTTTTCTACAATATTACTATAGTAAAACTACCTTTATTTTTCATATATTATTATAAGTAGTATTAAAGAAAATATTAAAAGTGGGGACTGGAAACAGAATGCGAAAAATAATGCAGCAAATGCGGAATCAGGTCAAAAAGGCACTGGCATTAAGACCCACGCTACTGCAGCATAAATTACAACACAGTTTGTTGTAAATTTCTATGTTGCCAATAGACGCAGGGCTGGCCCAAGCATTTTAGCATTACTAAGCATTACTTTTATCTACAGATATGCAAAAATATCATCTGTAGTTTTTTTTTAGTACAGGCATAGCTGCTTCAGAAGTATAAAAATGAATTTGTGCACACCAATCACATGAACAAATTAATGAATATCTTTAATTCTATCGGGAAGACACACAGGCTTGAGTGAAGTTTGAGATGCCATTTATTTGATAGATGTAAAACGGGAGGTGAAACAGCAATGTGATAGATTGTGAGCGGACTTATAAAGCATTGGCTTACGTGCGATTGGCTAGGAATTACCCAGCTAATGATGTGATGATGTACACCTGCTGGTCTTCCCGCTAGAACTACGCTCCACTTCCATTTCAATTTCAAGACTATGCAAATTAATAAGAATTAATTAAATTACCAAATGTAGGTGAGGCAGATGCTATTTACACAGTGTAAGTGGTACGTGCTATTTGCACCCTGATTTAAATTGTGGCAGGTATGATTTGCACAGCAGTGTATAAATTCTTTTTATAAAACAAAATATAAAATAACAACATGTTCAGTGTATGAAGTAATGTGATGAAACTTAAATACATCGCTAGCAACGGGACGAAAGGCACCTGATTCATGTGGGTGCCTTTAAATACGGCTCCACAGCGCACAGACAATGGTGTCAATGCAGTTCCAGGGAACGGGTAAACGAATCGTTGTCATGACCCGACCGACAGACAGACAGACAGACAGACAGATAGATCGATAGATAGAGTTTATTCATTGTGTGTTTTTAGTGTTGTGGTCTTGAAAGTGCCATAGTAACAGTAGCTGAGTGGACACATGATTTTAATCATGCAGTAATCAATCATTGTGTGAAGCACTGGAATCAGCCTCTCCGATCTGGACTACATCCACCAATTGTGTATTAGTGATTTTGCAGCCTCCATCAGCTGTGTGCAACCACAAAACCATGGAAACAAAACAGTTGAGCATTGGCAGACAAACACTTGTAAATTAAGGAACGTTGTTTTTTATCCTTACTAAAAAAATAGAAAATTCTCAACAATGAAAAACTCTAACACATGTAATTAAGGACCTTATACCTCTAGAGGATATTTGGAAACACAAACCGCTACTTTAATAAGTTAGTGAGATGTGGTTTTTTTTACATCTCTGAGATCAAACCCCACATTTAACACACAGAGCATTCTTAACATAAAACATAAAAAAAAAAAAAAATTAAATTAAATTAAATATTATGGAATTGTTTATTAAATAAACTGGGTATTCATGTATAATACTCTGCTACCAAAACAGAAATACTCAAAACAGTCCATCTGGCACCAACAATCATGCCATCATCCAAATCACTTAGATCACATTTTTCCCCTTTCTGATGGTTGGGGTAAACATTAACTGAAGCTCCTGACCCATATCTGCATGAAGTTATGCTGATTAGACAATCACATGGATTATTGTTGATGCCAGATGTGCTGGATTGAGTTTTTCTGTAACTGCGGATCTCTCTCATACAAATCATACTGGGATTTTCTCATACAACTGTCTCTAGAATTTACTCAAAAACAAAAAACATCCAGTGAGTAGTTCTGTGGATGGAAACGCCTTGTTGATGAGAGAGGTCAGACTGGTTTGAACGGACAAAGTCTATGGTAACTCGGATAACCGCTCCGTACAATTGTGGTGAGAACAATAGCATAGATGCGGGTTGGTGCTATTTTGGCGGCATGAGGGGGACCTACACAATATTAAGCAGGTGGTTTTAATGTTGTGGCTGATTGGTGTAAATAAGAGGTGTTTGCTAAAGCTAGCATCACTATTACTTTTGCTTATATTTGGGTTAGTGGTTTAAACAAACCCTGAAACCTAGATCTCTATGATATTCATATTCTCTATGACCACCCTAGAAACCACTCAAAACACCTTAGCCATGGATTAACAAATAATGGAACAAAAATTCAGCCCAACACCAACATTGGGGCAACAACTTTTAAATGGGTAATCAAAAAATCTACTAACAACATATAATAACAGATGCCTAGTTAAAGATATATACATATAGATTAATTCATATTTTGTTTCATATACATATATTCACATACATATTGTTTTTCTGTGCACAACAATACTGATCTGTTAAACATTAAATAATGTTTTTTAATGATAATTTACTTCTTACGGATGAACATTATTTGAAATCTAGTGCAGATCCTTCCAAACACACAGCACACATGGCAACATGAGAGTTAAATTATCTGCATGCAGTAAAAACCTCCTCCATTTCTTCAAGCAATTACAGGGGAAGTTATAAGCAGTGCAAGGAGCCGGTATGAGTGTATGTAAACCAGATGTGCTGCTCGCCCTACAAATCTCTCTCTCTCTCTCTCACACACACACACACACACACACACATACACACACGCACACACACACACACACACACACACACACACACACTCATACACTCTGTATCACATGTTTTAATAGGCTTCAGAATTCATAAGCTCAGAATCAAGGAGGTCCCTTCTTGGAAAACAGAATGAAACTGTTTAGTGGCTCTTGTGGTTGTTAATGTATGTTGCTAGGAAAGAACGCAATTTTACAATCATTGTCGGTTTTAAATATACTATAATACGATCTTTCTGTCTTCAAAATGGATATTTAATATCTATATATATATATATATATATATATATATATATATATATATATATATATATATATATATATATATATATATATACTGGTGGCCAAAGGTTTGGAATAATGTACAGATTTGGCTCTTATGGAAATAAATTAATACATTTATATCTGATCACAATGTATAGTCAGGACATTAATAATGTGAAAAAGTACTATTACAAATTGGCATAACTTAAATACTTCAAAGAGTTCTCATCAAAAAATCCTCTACATGCAGCAATGACAGTTTTGCAGATCCTTGGCATTCTAGCTGTCAGATTGTCCAGATACTCAGGTGACGTTTCACCCCACACTTCCTGTAGCATTTTCCATAGATGTGGCCGTCTTGATGGGCACTTCTCATGCACGTTACAGTCTAGCAGATCCCACAAAAGCTCAATGGGGTTAAGATCCATAACACTCTTTTCCAATTATCTGTTGTCCAGTGTCTTTGTTTCTTTGACCACTCTAACTTTTCTTTTTGTTTTTCTGTCTTTATCTTCACAATTCTTCCTGTAAGGCCTGCACCTCTGAGTCTTCTCTTTACTGTTGTATATGAAACTGGTGTTGAGTGGGTAGAATCCAATGAAGCCGTCAGCTGAGGACATGTGAGGCATCTATTTCTCAAACTAGAGGCTCTGATGTACTGATCCTCTTGTTTAGATGTACATCTGGCCTTCTACATCTCTTTATGTCCTTGTTAGAGCCTGTTGTCCTTTGTCTTTGAAGACTTTAATGTACACCTTATTTACAAATTAATTGCATATATAGATGGTAAATTATATATGAAATATCAAAGCATTTCGATATGAGCCGTTCCATTTTTATGCGCACGGTCAGGGACGTTACATTTTAGTAGCAGGTAAGTAGGTCCGTCAATCACTGGATAAAACCTGTGCCAAGTCAAACTCATTAATATAATCTTGTTACATTTACATTTATATTTACATTTATGCATTTGGCAGACGCTTTTATCCAAAGCGACTTACAGTGCACTTATTACAGGGACAATCCCCCCGGAGCAACCTGGAGTTAAGTGCCTTGCTCAAGGACACAATGGTGGTGGCTGTGGGGTTCGAACCAGTGTACTTCTGATTACCAGATTACCAGTTATGTGCTTAGACCACTACACCACCACCACTTGTTACTGTTAAAGGAATAAGTAATAAGTCCCAGGTGTCTCCAGAATGAAGTTTCAGCTCAAAATACCCCACGGATCATTTACTATACCATGTTATTAATGTCTCTTAGGGTGGAATCAAACACGCTGATTTTGTGCATGCCTCTTTAAATGCAAATGAGCTGGAAGAGGGCTGTGCCTTTTTAGCTCCCACTTCAGACACTACAGCAACAACAAATCAGAACCAATATGATTGACAGCGTAAATACCGGAGTTCAGCCATATATGTATGAATATATATCCGGTCTCCGTGAATGCAGTCAGAGACAATGGTAACTTTAGCGCATTAGCTGTGGAATCAGCTAACAAGCACATTCGGAAAGGAGATTAGCAAATATTCACAAATATAAAGTGCGATACTTGAATCTTCAGGACGTAAAACTGGGACATGAACAGCTGTTACTGATCTTTGCTGAGAATCACATTTTTCAAGATCTCGATTTATATCGACACACATTCACAAAGCAGTCCGGTGAAAAATTAATTGCACAAACATACACACAACAAAACTCTTATGTAGCTGAGACATTATTCTTCTCACTGTATTTGCTCCAGCTCGAGGAAGGGAAAAAAAAAAGGGCCAAATCTCTCGAATTTCTAGGCATCACACTACATTCTCTAAACATGCAAGCTTTCCTGCTTAAAGAAACACGACAGGATCAGGTCTATTTACACGTCGTTCTCTGGTCAGTTTGGGTCTCATAAGCAATCTCCAGTCCCTATCAGGCCACCTCAATTTTGTCATACTTATCATTCCTCAAAGCCACTCCTTCAATTTCCGGCAACCTCTCTTACCTATCAATCGATGATGGCTGCCGTGAATCTCCGTATGACATTTCCCTATTCACGGACGTAGCTCCCTCCATAGGATTCAGAGGTTATTTTCTAGGATCGTGGTTCACAGGGAAATGGCCTGAATTATACTTTTTCAATATAGCTTCCTACGCTCCATCCGCTCTCTTCTAAATTAATCAATTAAACATCGTTAGGTAATTTCATCATTTAATGTATTTAATACATTTTCTTGATCAGCAATCCCCGTCTCGACGTGGCTCAGCTGAGAGAAGAAAGATATGACGCAGAGACCCAAGCTATCAAATCCTTCCATGTTTATTCACACAGCACTTCATTATATGGTCCAGCAAAACAACATTCCACTATACCCTCCAATGAAATAGTTCTTTACCCTATATGGGGTAACATATATGTTTGAGTACAGAAATGGGAAATGCATTCCCAGAGCAGCTGCATTTCGCGATGACACAGCGAGCTACATTACATGATAAGTTTAAGAGGCCTTTATTATTCCTCACCCACCGTCTCACCCAAGCGTCATATGGATTCCCTTCAGACACGCAAACGCATCGTAGTTATGCAACAATTCCGCAGTCGTCACTATAAATCAATAAAGGCGGGTCCCCCTCAAACCATCATGTTCCTTATGAGACGTCTGACATGACAGAGCATTTCCTGCAACTTCATTATCCCAGCCAGACACATCCCTGGGTTTTCAAAGTAATCTTTGTCTCCCTCCCTTGTTTTGCAGGAGTTCCACAGACCAGCTTCTACTGGCACCCAAGGTATACTGCAATCCAATGAAGATGCTCGGCTGCCGGTCTCCCCAATCATACCCGAAATGGTCAATCTAACCCAAATCATCAAACAAGCTCAACTCTCCATCAGCCATAAGTTCTCATGCATATCTGGTGGTGGTTGGTGGCTCTCTCTCAGGACAAGCACGCCCACTGTTCGCAAGGATAGCACATAACTACGTCTACCCCCCTTGCCAGGGCTTCCATAATCTCAAGCATGGTTCCTTTTCATGGGTATTGCACAAGCCAGGTGCTGGAAAGCTGGCACCATCATGGGATATCCCTCAACAGGGTATTACATCGCCAATATCGTATGGCTTTACGCACGTTGCCCACCTTTCAGCAAAGATACCCAAACAACTCTTCCCTCGTCGGAGGGTTCTCATATCAAAGGTCATCTTTCAACGAAGGGACTGCATGCAACGACGCCATTATCGTATGCTTTACACACATTGTCCACCTTCTGCAAAGATACCTCAAACATCTCTTCCCTCGTCGGAGGGTTTTCATATCAAATGTCATCTTTCAACGAAGGGACTGCACGCAACGTCGCCATTATCATATGGCTTTACACACGTTGTCCACCTTCGGCAAAGATACCTCAAACAACTCTTCCCTCGTTGGAGGGTTTTCATAATCAAATGGTGTTTGTCTTTCAACAAAGATACTTCACAGCAACGCCGGCCTAACATAGGGCTGCATATCGTGCTGCTCGTCTTAGGCAAAGATTCTGCATAACCAGGGGCTTCGACGGAGAGCCCAAAATCTCACACAAATAAAAAAATTATTAAAAAATTATTTTCCTATTGCAAAGGCTTCAACATAACCATTCCAGAAATATTGCAAATTTCATGTCAAATTCAGATACTCACATCTTTTATTTTTTCTCCTTCTCCAGAATGAACATCCAACACAAGACCTGGTTCATACCAAACTGGATCATCTCTTTTGGGGGTAGCATTCTACTTTCTCTCTCTTTTGGGTGTAGGCTCCTCCGGCAGGATATGACGTTCTGAGTACAACTCCCTCGGACCGCCAGACAGGGCCTACGCCAAAGAGAGACATTACATTTCTGATTTATATTCATCAAATAAATGGCATCTTAAACCTCACTCAAGCCTGCGTGTCTTCCTGATAGAAATGTAAGCACAATGTAGTTCTAGCGGGAAGACTAGCAGCTGTAGATCATCACACCATTAGCTGGGTAATTCCCAGCCAATCACATGTAAGCCATTGCTTTATAAGTCTGCTCACAATCTATCACATTGCTGTTTCAGTGTGCTAACACGGCAACCTCCACCACCCCACCACCACCAGTTGAGCCCTGTCCCGCACGGGGGTAGGCTCCTCACCCCTGCCTCCTATTTCTGTCAAGATATGACGGTTCAGAGTACAACTCCCTCGGACCACCAAAGAGAGACATTACATTTCTGTTTTATATTCATCAAATAAATGGCATCTTAAACCTCACTCAAGCCTGCGTGTCTTCCCAATAGAAATTATATCCTCCAGTCCTGTATTAGCATATTTGTCAATTTTAGATTTAAAGATACCATATTTTCTACACTTTGTACAAAAATTAACTAAAAACTATTTCACTCCAGTGCAGTAGGTGGTGTTGTTGGTAGACCAGTCTCCTGTTCGGACCCTTCAGCTATTTGAGATTAATATAATGAATGCTGTTAAAGCATTTATTTACCTACATTGGAATAACTGTTTTATTATGTTCTTTCCATTGTGTTGATGTATTTGGAGGAGTATATAATCTGTGTTTTTTATGCGAGTAAAGAGTTGTTACATATTTATTTGCACATGCACAAGTATGGGTCTAAATTCAAGACTCCCTAACTCAACTTCTCTTTTATTATGCCTGGATAACATAACACAAAGTACAGTGATATAAATATACATGGGATAATGTACATTGAGAATAACAGGTATAGTATAAAATATGATGCAAATATAAAAAATTATATAAAAGAAAACACTTCACTCTCTTTTATTTATTTAGATTATTGCAATACTTTTTTTATATTGTCCTTACAATATAAAAACAGCATTGTGTTTCTGCAATTTGTTTGTTTAAACATTGCATGTAAAAAATCTTTTTATGGGATTTTATTATGATCTTAGTGCAAACTAATTGCCGAACCTCGCTGCTGTTTTTAATGCCATGAGAATATACAGGGTGTTACGTGTTTAAAAGGTGTAAAAGGGGATGATTACATAACATTTACGTGAGACACTGTTGTTGTGTGTGGATGCAGGAAGAACAACCAAGAAACATCAATTAAACGTTAAGAGGAAACGTTTATTCTCTTTGAATGAAAGATTTAAACATGTTCACTTAAATTAAATAGCAGGGTTATTTAGAAAGAAAAGTAATAAACAAGGAAACAAGGACAAACAAGAGTGTCGCCAAATTATTGAAATAAGCAAAACATAACTGATATCTAATTTTTAGGTGTACCCGCTAAACTAACTGCCACAAAAGAAAAAATAGAAACAAAACCGAATTCTTCAGCGGAATCACGCCTTAATTAAACTACACTAAATAAAAACAGAAATACATTAAGGGCTGAACACTCCACGCATACCTAACACAACAATGATCCCTACCTCCCGTCCTATGATTTCGCAACAGAGAACTCAATGCTCCAGATGTACTGCACTCGGATTAACTAGGCATCTTGTCTTATCAAACTCAGGTCAGGCAAACGCATTTACTCAAATCATCAACAATAAAGACATAAGCGTGAATCGCGATAGTGGTTTCGACCATGTGCTCAGAACGCGCGAGTTGGGTGAGATCTGGCGAAGATCTGTCTTCCTAGTAGTGGATGGGCCTTTTAAACTCATGGCACAGCAGTGGATTGGTCGAGCAGACGATGATGCCCCCCCACAATGACGACACGTGCCCGCAAACAGCCAATGTCCGATCACCACCTGAAAGCAATGAATGGAGACACAGAACAGGAACACACACACAAATACACGTGGAACGTAACAAGGGACATTACATATGTTAAGTAATGCACTGACAAAACAATAAGCAGACTTTCAAAAACCGACCGGGTTTATGAACTGCAACTATTTATTTTTAAGTAGCCTATATCATTTTCGAGTGTGTGTCAGCTGCACATCAATGCTGGTGTTTGCCAGTTGATTAGCACCACCAACACACTGGATTGAGCAGCTGCTGCGACTGACAAAATGATCTTATCTCAATGGTCAGTCCATGTTCATTGCAGTTCCAAGAAAGAAACAGTAGGAAAACCTTTGGATTGTCAAAGGACAATTTGTCGGACTCAGTTTGAATAGCAGCTTCACAATCCATTGTTACCATAAAAAAGCTGTGGTTTGTTGTGAATAGGTCTTAACACATTCAAAACCAACAACACCAAAAATTTAATAATATGGTGCTGATATGCATGGATGACACTCATAAAGTACATAACACTCTTTACTCATCTTACAGGTAAGGAAAAAGCTTTGAAAATGGCTTTAGTTTTTAAAATCCTGTTGGAAAATGCTACTGGTGCAGAAATTACACACTTTAGCTTAACCATATAAAAATAGCAGGTTATATGAGATGAGCTCCTGCAAATCATTCAAGTATCAAAGAACAATTAACGCTCATGGAGATTGGACAGCTGACAGTTCTGATCCACTCTGATATGTACTCTAACACCTCTCAGTCACTCAAGTCATCCATGTCTGATTCATTGAGAGCAGACGTCACTGTCCCCCTCTGCTTAACAGTGCTGCCCATTCATCAGCCCCCAGCAGAAACTTGGTCTCCTCTGAGAAAGAGTGCCGTGAAAGGAGTCAGTGTGATTGTGGAGGGCTGTCTGTCTGTCGAGCCATAACAGAGATGGTGTTTGAGTGCTCTCGGCCTAAAAGACAGTGGTGCCAGATCTGTCTCTCTCGCTTGGCCTCCCTTTGTACAGAGGAAAAGTGCCATGTTTCAGATTGTGTTATCTCTATGTTAGGATGTTTACTGGCCAATAATCCAACCTGTATAAGCAGATATGGGGATTTCGAATAGGACAGAATAGCACATCTGTAGTCAAATTCTTTAGGTTTTGAATGATCCTTTGTGAACTGTCTCCTTGTAATGTTTTTTTTCTTGTTTAATTTTTTATTTTATTTTTTTACACCAGATTGTTCATTGTAACAATATCAACAATAGAAAATATGTTTATTTGAATTATGTTGATTATGTACAGTAAGGGTTTGTTTACAGCAGAGTTGGAGTCAAGAAACAGACCCAGACCAATACCAGACCCCCTAAGACCCAGACCCATACTAATATCACATCCTCTTAAGACCCAGACTAATTCCAGAGCCTCTAAGACCCAGACCAATAAAGGATCCGCTAAGACCTAGAACTATACCAGTATACCTAGTCCAATTTCAGACCCCCTAAAACACACCTTTACCAGATCCCCTAAAACACAGACAATTACCAGACACTCTTAAGACCCAGTCCAATACCAGGCCACCTAATACCCAGACCAATACCAATACACATTACCAGACCACTTCAAACAAGAGATCTAGACCAATACCAGACCCCTTAAGACCCAGGCCCAGACCAATAAGAGACCCCTAAACCTGGACATATATAGGACCCTCTAAGACGTTGACCAATACAATACAATTGCAATATTAACAAGAGAAAATAGTTTGCTTGATTAATGTTGAGCTTGTTGATTAGAGTTGAATTCAAGACCTAAGGCAATGGCGGTCAGTCAGTAGCTCCTATCTATTTGAATGGGGAAAGGCTGAAATTTCCAAAATGGTTGGTCATTATTACAATCAAAGAACATATTTAAAGTCAGCAGTAAAATCTGACAACAACAGTATCAGAAATTGCACTGCTTTAGGTCAGATAAAAAAAAATGGAGGCTAGATCAGCTAATGTGCATGCACTTTCTTGAGTTGATTGACAGATGATGTCTAAAAGGTGATTGGTTCTTTTTACCTGTAAGGTGGGCATTCCAATTACTCCTATTCGTTTTAATGCCAGTCCATCTGTTCTAAACTGTATCTGTATATATTAGGGATGGTAAGATTCACTGATTCACATCGTGCATTGGCATAAAAGTTAACGATGTGATGCATCAATTTACAAAATTGTGTATCTGATACAAGTTGGTATATTTATAGAGATGCAGCATTTCTAATATATTTGCATTGGTAAAAACTGATGTATTTATATAAAGTTCTTAGTAGATGCGCTAAACCTTTATTATTTGGAAAGTGGCCCAATAATTTGTGACCAATATTATATATGTTGATTGATTTCTCCTCTCTAAACTGTTTCTCAAGCACGTTCTGTCATCACCACTGCTGCTATGTAAATATGACGTATCACACTACGGAGACCAGGGCGCATCCTGAGAGTCACATGGAACAGGAGTGCCCATGACATCGATCGCGATCTACCAGTCGATCGCAATCTACCAGTTGATCGCAAAGGGAATGCTGGTAGATCGCACAAAATTTAAATATGATTTCGTAAAATTTTAATTAAAAAAATAATGTCTTTTCTTCTTTTAGTTTCTGTCTGACTTACACTTGATGAGTAAATTTTGACCAGGTGAGATTTTTGTTTATTCAGTTGTCATGGCAACTAGGTTTGCGCCTTCCAAGGGCTTCTGAGAACAGAGTGTGAAATTGCGAAGCAGTGTTTGAGACTAGCTACTAGCAGCTACTGCCTGGATTATGCAAAACTGTCTGAATCCATTCAGTGCAAGTCATCAGAATAAGGTAAATGCCCTGGCTATTGTACGCTATTGTGCTGTAGGTGTTTTGGGTTTAGTGTTAAAACTGAATGATATCAACATTGAACATTATTAAATATTTTTTAATTCATTAGAAGATTAATTCCATGTAGGGATACATGCAGTAGTCCCAACAAGCATTTTTATAAACAAAACTGTGTGTTTTTTTTAGTTGGTAGATCTTATTGAGTTGGTCATTTAAAAGTAGATCATCATGCAAAAAAGTGTGGGCACCCCTGACATAGAATATAGATTAACATGGCAGAGGCAGAGCTCCACCAAATAATTACAAATGCAATGTTCAAAACACTTTGGGTTTATAACAGAGATGGAGATTTTGATAAAACCCATGCAGTTTGTAAAATATGTCTTGCTGCATGACACACTTGAAGCACCTACATGAAAGTACATTCGTCTGCTGGCAAGTTATGGAACATTTCTTCATTGTTTATCCCCGAGCATCCTTAAATTGTTTCACTGTTAAATGTGTGAGCTATTAAAAGTGTAACTGGAAATAGAACAGGAAAATAACGTCTGGTTTTATTTCATCTTTTTTATTTGTATTTTTTGCACAACAAAGGCCTGTTTGTGAAAGGCTCATGCGTTATAAGTCAGAAGACACTTAAGTTAATTTATGATTTGCTGTCTGTCTGAACCCCAAAAAAAGTGAATAATCTGTACCATATTGAATTGAGACCGGTCTGAGACCGCCGACTGCGAGCGGGGAGGGGCTCGCTGCCGACCGCCTGGTGCGGGAGAACCGCTCCCAGGGGCAGGGGCTCCCCTGCCTGAGAGAACGAGGGAGGAATGTGGCAGGGCGGAGGGCGGGGCCGGGTCTTGATCATACATACCCGGTCCCTTATCAGGCTAATCAAGCCTCCGAGATGGATAAAGGCCGACTGCGGAAGATTGTGTGGGAGAGAGAGATAGTTTACGGACATGTCCGTCGTGTGTGTGTGTTTTGTCTTTTAAGTTTATCATTAAAATATGATTTATATTGACAAGCCGGATCTCGCCTCTTCCTTTCCATTGACTACTTTACAGCATCGTATTGCATTGAATCGCATTGTTTTGAATCGAATCGGAATCGGATCACACTGCATCATAATAGGGGTGAATCGTATCGCATCGCTAGCTGCTTCATATGTATATTTAATGTATCGTATCACTGGATATGCATCAAGATGCGTATCGCATCGGCCTCAGTTAAGGAGATGCACATACCTAGTATATATACAAAAGTCCTACAGTTTATTTATTCTTTCCTTTATTTAGTTATTTTGTGTTTCAATGCATGCAGACCAATAATTGTAGTGTATAGTTGTCACGATTCTCCCGAGCCTTCCATGGCTCTGTCTCCTGAGCCTTCCACGGCTCCGTCTCCAGAGCCTTCCACGGCTCTGCCTCCTGAGTCTTCCATGGCTCCGCCTCCCACGGCCTCGCCCCCCCCGAGGTCTCCCTGGAGTTCTCCATTGCTGTGGTCCTATGGCCACCTCCTAGGCCTCCTGATCCGGTCCCTGTCCTGTGGCCTCCTCCCAGGCCTCCTGACCTGCCTCCTGATCCGGTCACTGCCCTGTGTTTTGCCTCTATCATCTGTTCCCCATGGACTACACTTCCCATAATTCCCTGCCCTCATCACTGCCAGCTGTCTTCTATTTTCCTCACCTGTGTTTCATTTACTCATTAGTCTTTTTGTATATAATGCCCTGTTGGTTGCTTGTTCTTTGTCAGTTGTTAAATGTATCTAGACCAACCATGTTTTGCCCGTGCCCTTCGTGGATGTTTTCTCCTGTTTATGTCATTGTTTCCCACCGTGGGTGTTTTATTTGTTCCTGTGTTTACCCATTATTTTGTACTTGTTTATTTCTTTTCATTAAACTCTTCTGCCGCACCTAGATCCAGCTCCTGAACTTCCTTCCTATACGTTACAATAGTAGGTTTGGATTAAATATATATATATATTTTTTTTTGTCTTTTCTAAAATCACATGATTATTTTAGTTTTCTAATCCACCCAGAGTTCAAATCAAATCAAATCAAATCACTTTTTTGTCATACTACCATGTACACACAAGTGCAACAGTAGGTGAAATTCTTGTGTGCAGTTCCGAGTGATGACAGTGACGAGACATACCATTTACAGTAAACATACTTACACAACACAATTTACATATCAAATGTACACATACTTACACAACACAATAATTATATACAATGTACAGTAAACAATACAAACAATATAGAATACACAATACAACAAATAAAGAGTATATGATATATATATACAGTAGTTGTATTGAGGAGAATATGTTGACAGTCCAGTGTGAGATTATAGATTAATAAAGTGCAGTGCTAATTATTGATCTTGATAGATCAAGTGTTCAACAGTCTGACTGCTTGGGGGAAGAAGCTGTCATGTAGTTGGCTGGTTTGGGTCCTGATGCTGCGATACCGCCTGCCTGATGGTAGCAGTGAGAACAGACTATGACTCGGGTGGCTGCAGTCTCTGATGATCCTCCAAGCTTTTTTCACACACCGCCTGGTATATATGTCCTGGAGGGAGGGAAGCTCACCTGGCAGTTCGCACCACCCTTTGCGGTTGTGGGCGGTGCTATTGCCGTACCAGGTGGTGATGCAGCCAGTCAGAATGCTCTCTACAGTACTAGTGTAGAACCGTGTGAGGATGTGGTGGTTCATTCCAAACTTCCTCAGCCATCTCAGGAAGAAGAGGTGCTGGTGAACCTTCTTCACAACGGCCTCAGTGTGGACGGACCATGTGAGTTCCTCAGTAATGTGGACACCGAGGAACTTGAAACTGCTAACTCTCTCTACCGGTGCTCCATTGATGGTGATGTGTTCTCCGTCTTTCTTCCTGAAGTCCACTAAAAGCTCCTTGGTTTTACTGACGTTGAGGGAGAGGTTGTGCTCCTGACACCAGCGTGTCAGAGTGTGCACCTCCTCTCTGTTTCATCGTTGTCAGTGATCAGACCTACCACCGTCATATCGTCAGCAAACTTAATGATGGCATTGGAGCTATGTGTTGCCACACAGTCATGTGTGTATAATGAATACAGGAGTGGCTTTACGGATGTTCACCCGTCGGAAGGATCGGGTTACATCCACAACAGAGACGGAGAGTGAACCAACCTCTGTAGTGTCAGCCGCGAGTGCTCTCTCCGCGAGGGCGGTGTTATTGTCGTCGAAACAAGCATAAAATGTATTAAGTTTGTCCGGGAGAGATGCAGCGGTGTTCACGGCAGAGTCTTTATTCCGTTTGTAGTCCGTGATGGTGTTAATTCCCTGCCACATACTCGGTGGTGTTGAACTGACCTTCAAGTTTGTGCCTATACTGGCGTTTGGTTGCACTGATAGTGTTATGGAGGGTGTTAAACAGAGCTTGACTAGATATCGGCTAAAGACAAAGAATAAACATGCTTTACACAGGTTGTAGTGAGAACACACAGTCAATCGTTTATTGGTACAGGTGCAGCTTAAATAGAACATCACATGGCATGGACACATGACAAACACACCTGAGAGGAATCCACAATAATTGGGAGCATACTCATTAACCAAATCAATCAATTAACACCCCCACTTGTTCACACGTTATTCACTATCATTCACAGTCAATCACAAACAAAAACAAAGAAACATCATGGAAACCAACTGAATTACATCTTGGCTTGGCTATAACCCAAACAGGAACGTGGAAAAGGTAAGTAGCTTCACTTTTGTAGCTGGTTTAGTCATTAGGTCAGCAACCATCTGATCTGTTGGGCAATACTCCAAAAACACTTCACCATTGTTTACAGTTGATCTCACAAAATGGTATTTAATATCAATATGCTTACATCTCTGTCTGCTAACAGGATTCTTTGCCAATGCAATTGTACCTTGATTGTCTTCATAAATCATAGGTACACCATACTGATAATCATCAAGATGTTCAAGCAATTGTGTCAAGTACAAACACTCTTGTATAGTGGCAGCCAATGCCATGTACTCAGCCTCACATGTTGATAATGCTACAGTTGGCTGCTTTTTGGTCTTCCAAGAAATCAGAGGACCATTCTTACATAGGCTAACACAATAACCAGAAGTACTACATCGGTCATTTGCATCACCTGCCCAATCTGCATCACTGTAAGTCACCAACCTTAACCCTTCATCACATTTCCTGTAACAGAGCATCTTGTCATTTGTACCTTTCAGATATTTCAGTACATGCTTTACAGATATCCACTGCTCTTCTGTTGGCTCACTGAAATACTGAGACAATTTGCTAACAACATAACTCAGATCAGGTCTTGTGCATGAGGTTAGGTAGATTAGGCTACCCACTGCATCTCTGTATTTCCTGGGGTCACTCAGCTTTTCATCACCATCGGTGTAATTCAACTTTGGTTCACAAGGTGTCGACCTGGGTTTACAATCTTGAATGTCAAACCTTTCCAGCAGTTTGCCAACATAACTCTGCTGTGACATAGTCACACCCCCATCACACTGATCAAAAGTGATACCTAGAAAATTCTTCAGTCTTCCCAAATCTTTCATCTGGAATTTCCCAATAAGTATCTCTTTGACAGTTTTTAAAACTCTCTCATCACTGGCAGCAATAACCAAGTCATCAACCCATATCAATATTATCACTTTCTCATGTTCTGTTTCTCTCTTGTAAACACAATGATCAGCTGGGTTTTGTACAAAGATGTTTTCACACAGATAGTCATGTAACATTTTGTTCCAGTTTCGACCTGATTGCTTTAGCCCATACAATGATTTCTCCAGTTTACACACCATTTTCTCATTTGTCTGAGATTTTACATCATACCCCTCTGGCTGTTCCATGTAAATTTCATAATCAATCGGTGCATGTAGGTAGGCAGTTTTAACATCCATCTGATAGAGGATCAGATTCTCCTGAGCAGCTTTTTGCATTAACACTCTCACACTGGTAAGGTTGGCAGTAGGAGAAAAGGTTTCTCCATAATCTACACCCATCTCCTGACTATACCCCCTGGCGACATAGCGGGCCTTATACTTGTCAGATCCATCAGCATTGGTTTTGATAGCATACACCCATCTACCCCCCACTGCTTTCTTGCCCTCAGGTAGGGTGGTCAAAGTAAATGTGGTGTTATCCCTCAGTGATTTCATCTCCTCATCCATTGCATCTACCCACTCTCTTGAGTTGGATGAAGTCACAGCTTCTCTGAAAGTCTGAGGTACATTGGAAACCATCTTATAGCAATAATCAATGCTGATCTGCACCTGATCACTCTCCACCCCATAGAAATCTGGCCTCCTTCTCTCTCTACCAGGATATCTCCTCTCTCTACTCAGGGTATCTGGAGAATATGATTCTGGCTTGACCTCAGCTGACTGTAGACTTATCTGGCTTGGGCCTAGCCTAATCTCTGGAATGTCACACTGTTTGGGTTTGTCAGGGTCAGGTCTGGTTGTTCTATACCGCACACCAACGTCATAGTCGTCAGACATGTCATCAGTCTCCTGTCCTTCAATATTGCACATAAACCTCACCAGTCTGTGTTTCATCACCTTTCTACTGTCAGGATAGTAGACCATATAGGCTGGGCTGTTCTTATCATACCCAACAAAAATGCCTTTGTCAGACCTTGAGTCTAGCTTCTTCCTGTCCTGTCTATAAGTATAACACACAGTACCAAACTTCTGCATCCTGGACATATTGGGTTTCCTTCCTGTTAGCATAAAGTAAGGTGTCTGTTTGGTGCAGTTGTTGAAACATCTATTCCTCACCACCGCTGCTGTCTGGACTGCATACGGCCATAGCTCGTGGGGAAACTGACTTTCTAAGAGCATACATCTAGCCATATCAAAAAGGGTTCTCCAGTTGCGCTCAGCAGTGCCATTCTGGTGTGGTGAGTATGGAGCTGATGTCTCATGTCTGATTCTGTTCTTGCGAAGTAGTACTTGATAACCCTGTCCAGTAAACTCAGCACCATTATCAGACCTGATACATGTAACATTCCCATATGGGGCTGTGTCAGCTAGGAACCTCTCTGTGGCATCCACTGTGTCACTTTTGTGCTTCAGAAAGTAAACAAACACTGCACTTGAGTGGTCGTCAGTAAAGGACAGTGCGTACCTATACCCTTCTCTGGACTTTGGGTCAATGGGGCCTGCCAAGTCAGTATGTATCAACTCTAAAGCTGACTTGGCTCTCACATCAGGCTTTCTGTTCCTACTCTTAGTGAATTTACCTTGGACACACACATCACATTGCATAGACTTGGGTACTTTACCCTTGATTGACATACCATCCACAACATTCTCTAACTTCTGAACATCATTAAGATTGCAGTGTCCCAAAATCTCATGCCACTTCTGAATATCATGGCAACTCATACATTGATCAACACAGTCATTGTTCACTGGCACAGTAGGCAAATAGAACAGCCTGTTATGTTCATGAATAAGAAAACGTGTACCGTCTTTATACTGCAGGATGTCTTCACCCTCCTTAAAGATCACTGTTGCCCTGCTGGAAGTTGCAGCTCTCACGGAGAAGATGTCTTGGGGATAGGAGGGAATGTACAGTGCCTGCTTCAGTGTGGCACTGAGGTGCCGCCCCCTGCTATCAACCAGACACACCTCTGCTTCTCCTCTGCGCTCCGCGACCCCCTTGCACCTTGTGCCATCGGCCAGCTCCATGCAATGCATCTCGGCCTGGAATCGGTCGTCGAAGCTCTTAAACCTGGCCAGGTCGGTGATGATATGCAATGTCGCACCGGTGTCCACCATCAACCCCTTTCTGGTGACACCACTCCCTGGCTGACGATCACTGGTCACCAACTTGAAGGCAAAAGTGTTGTCTGTCTCCTCGTACACCCCATGTGCATTGTCTGTCTCCTCGTACACCCCATGTGCGTTGTCTTGCCGTTGCTGTTTCCATCCTCCTCGCCATGTGATACGCTTACCCTGGCTGTACCACTGTTGATCACGCTGACACTGTCTTGCCTTGTGTCCTCTCTGGCCACAACGGAAACACTCAATGTCCCCGCTCTCAGTGCTCCGCACCCTTACACCTGCAGGGACACTGGCCTTCCTTAAATGCGCCCGAGCCCCCATGACATTGTCTTCGGCCACAGCTGTGCGCATACCTTCAGTGCTCTCGTAACTCCGCAACTTTGTCTTAAAATCTGCAAAAGAGAGAGTCTCATCCCTTTGAGTGACAAAAATGGAAAAAGGCTTGAATGATTCTGGCAGCCCCTTCAAAACCATGGGGCTTACCCTTTCTAGCATAATAGTCCCGCAAGATCCTGAGTGCTCCACGCCCGTCATCCGCAGCCTCTCGCATGACCAGGGACAAACTTTTGTCATCGAGGAATTGGATCAGTTCAGCATATGCTTCAGCATTCTTTGCTGCATCCTCAGCTAGTGCGTCTGCATCCGCACTCACGGCAGGCCCATTCAAAATTGTATCCTTCATTTTCTGCAACCGTAGATGGCCCAAAAACTTTGTCTCCCACAGTTCATAGTTCCTTTCGTCTCTGTCAAACACAAGACGAGACCAACGTGAACTTGTCCTTTCGCTCATGGTGCTGGCACTCTACTTACGCCGTATCTGCACAAACATCAACGCATCTGGGCTCATAACCTGTTAAACAGAGCTTGACTAGATATCGGCTAAAGACAAAGAATAAACATGCTTTACATAGGTTGCAGTGAGAACACACAGTCAATCGTTTATTGGTACAGGTGCAGCTTAAATAGAACATCACATGACATGGACACATGACAAACACACCTGAGAGGAATCCACAATAATTGGGAGCATACTCATTAACCAAATCAATCAATTAACAGAGGGCATAACTGGCTTGTTTACGCTCCTCCGTGTTAGAAGAATTAAAAGCGCGAACCATGTCCTCTACGCACTTCCTGATGAAACAAGTTACGCTGTCAGCGTAAACCTCGATGTCATCAACAGAGGCGGACAGGAACATCTCCCAGTCCGCGTGATCAAAACAGTCTTGTAGCGCAGAGTCTGACTGGTCCGACCAGCACTGGATCGTTCTGAGGGGGGGTGCTTCCCGTTTCAGTTTCTGCCTGTAAGCGGGCAGAAGCAGAATGGAAGAGTGAGTTGCTGAGTCCAGCATGAGCCGTGCGGCAAAAATAGGCTCTGCACCTCACTGATCTGGGATGCTTCACCTCGCGACTCATGCTTGCAACGTGAAGGGTCTAATCTGTTAGCATGGGCACCAAAACGAATACACGCTGCTCACGCCCCACTCATAGAGGATATGCAAAGACATTAAATCAATAATGTAATGAAGGGACAGAATATTTAAACTGGTTGCTTTGGAAATACTTTTGAAAGGCGAAATATTCTGAATAAGCTACTTTAAAATGCTACTACCATCTCAATGACTGATGTTTTTGAATCTTTGTGTGTAAGCATATGATTTGGTGTCCCTGTGTTTGAATGGCCAACATCAATTATGTATAAATTATGTTTATATGTTGCTCTGACTATAAGTCACAGGACCTGTTAGATTGTGAAAAAATCACAACTAGTCTTTGTCATTTTTTTGTGAAATTCTTGAAGTCCGTTGCATGTTCATAAGTGCATGAGAGAAGCTCGTTCACAGTGGCAAGCCTGTTTACGTGGGTACATTTTGTTTATTTCATTTGTGCTCTTTTAGAGTGAAGTGGCCATTTTACGTTTCACTCGGCCTCAAGGCACATAAGCGACGATTCAGGCCTGCAACGGGTGGGTTTGTGTGGTGTGTGTGTGTATGTGGGCCAACAATAAGTTGTTTTCTTTTATTATTGAGTGATAACATTGTTTAATACCCTGCAACTCATTGAGTATATTATTACATTTCTGTGCTAAGCATTTAAAGATACAGAATTATCAGTAATTGGTGAAAAGTGCTTTACAGAGATCAAAGTTACAATTTGTAAGGAGCAGTTGCAGGAATCAAGGGTCACAGAAAATAAGATTCTGTCGAGAGACACAATTAAATGAATCCGGTTTCTAGTGTCAATAATCCAAAAGGTAGACACACCTAGGACAGTAGAGGGCACTACATAAAGAAATCCAGTGGGACAGGACATAATAGACATGACACAGAGGAAGACATTGCTATTTTATTCTCTGTTGCTTCGCCTTATTTCCAGATAACCCAGAGTTGTTGCTGTTTTTGTATCGCGACCAGCATCGGAATTGCTCTGCAATAGTGGGGTTTACCAATCACAAATAAATCAGGGATTCCCCCAATGTACGAGTTTATATACACGAACATGAGGGACAGTCTGTATTTAACATTGGTGTGTGTGAGAAATATGAAATTGTACATGCTGTTCTACTCCATGTGTGTGTGTGCTTCTGACCTTCCATGTGTGTTCAGTTGACCCCAGATGCAGGCTGCAGTGAGCACGATAGTGAGTCAATATATTTAGCAACTGCTGACCGTTTTTCTTTTCCTCTTTATCATGTTCTGCATACTTATTTCTGTGATCTGATTAAGGTCACACCCGTCCACAAAGTCAACCGTAATGTAATCACGGCTGGAACATCTGTATATGGCCTCTACACCCATTTTCTCCCCCTAGACCCTAGGCCTTGTTACTGCTTTCCCATTGGCTGTTTATTGTCTCATGAAAATATAAATGACTTGCCGGCTCTAATAAACATTGAATAGATTGAATACAGGCCGAGTGTGCAAAAGGCTATTTGAGAAGATTAAGAGTGTTGCAGCGCTAAACATTATTGGGGGCTTTTATTATGAAAGGGCGACGTGCTCATGAGCTCAGAATAAACAATTCCTCACAGAGCAAAGCATATCGCCTCAGATGGCAGTTATCCCATCTAAAGGCCCTGGAAAAGATGAATAACATTGGTTATCAGCCTCGGATCAAGTGTATATTGTGCTTCTGTGCATCTTATAAGAGTGAGTACTGTTTGCTGATCTGCACTCGTTGTGTTATGACACAGTTATCAGCCGTGTGCTGCTATGGTATGATGCTAATTCATCTGTGCTATATCTCATAACTTATATGTCGATCTACAGTGTTCTTAGATAATTCATGTTGATAAATAATAACAGTAAAACGATTGAAGATATAATTGTGAGTCACATATGTAAAATAATGCTTGTAAATGTGACGTTATATCTTGTGTTCATGCATTATTATGTTCATGTATGAGGGGAGGAGTCAATAGTTTGTATATTAATGCTATGGTAATGTGGTATATGTAAGAGTTCTAACTTAGTAATGTGTAACAGTGTTGCTGTTATTATAGTGCTGCTCTTGGTCTGTTACAGGGAAACCACTCATCAATATACCAGCACAATTCGTATGTTACACTCCCATCAGATCAAGGCTTGGCACCCACTTATATAAGCAGTGACATTACTCCATTTCTTCGACCACATGTGCCTCTTGTGCTCACATCTCAATGATTGCTTGTTGGTTTGACACTATTCCAAGGACTCACGCCAACTATCATTTCCTCTGAGCTCTTTAAACACCCTGGATTTCGCCAAAGGAGGCCCAAATGACTCACTGTCACCCATAACGCCCCTAAAAGCCCATTGCAGTCCATAAGCCGCCGCCTCAGTCCCTGGAAGTTATTGATTAAGGTGTATGTTAGTGGTTGGCTCCCCCCTCCGATGTTCATCTTTACATACTTGCAATAATAAACTAGTTCAAGTTGATTACTTGCATCTTTGTCGTGTTCTGACTGACACACATGGTACACTGCTTAACACACCTGAAACCAGCCCATATCATCTTATAAGGTAGCCTTCGCTACACCGAGAGTGTTTGTCATTCTTTCTATTTCCTTCGCGAAGTCTACAGAGACTCAGACTCATGACTGCGCTTCACTGGGCACGAACATAGGTAGACGGGACCGGGGGAATTGGAGATCGCGACCAGATCCAAAATGTTCCTAACAGTTTGGGGGCTCGTCCGGGATACCTCACAAACAGGTAAGGTCAATTTTTTGACAAACTTATGTTGACCTGTTTGTTGAGGTATCTCTGAACCATATATTGCGTGCATTAGTTGGACTCCCTAAAAAGAAATGGAAGGTTATTGCTCTGCCAAAGCTGCAGAAAGGGAGCTGATCACTCCATTTTGAACAAATGCACATCGAATAATTTAAATTGGAAAGGGTTACTCTGCATCAGTGGGCCCCTGGAAAGGAAGCGTTTGCTCTGTGAGATACACAGAAAGGAGGTAAAATACCTCAGATTGACTGTAGCAGTTGAACAGCCTCACTAAGGTGGGAAGAGGACGGATTAAGTTCTACAACAAAAAAAAGAAAAAAAAAAAAGGGTCATTTGTTAGAAGAAGGTGCCCAGTCCAGCAGGCGTTAGAACTGAGTGTTTGGAGAATAACATGTTGTTTGTTACATGTTTGTTATAGTTTGACTTTTTGGTGTGCTTGTGAGAGTCTCTGTATCTGTAAGCGTGAGAATTATGACTGAAGCGTGAGTGCATATGAGAATGTGTAATGTGTGATGAGTCCATATAAAAAAGAGGAACACAGAATGTATGTTGTACGAGCCCTGTAAATAAGGGGACAAGTGTTAATATAAGCCCAATAAAGGGATATGATGAAAGTGACTGTTGTCTGAATAAAGAAATGATCATCTTGTATGTATTGAATGAATGTTGGGAATGAAAGCTGTCTGGTGAAACTTTGAAAAGGAATTTCCTTTGTTAAGAGAAAAGTATAAAAACTTTCAGAAATATAAATACAGAACCATACCATAGAAGGTTATATCTTATTTTATCTGCATTTGCAAATCTGATAAGTTATGAAATGTTTAGATTACAATATATATATTTAAGCTCTGATACATTCATGGGATATGTGTATGGTTATAGTCACACCTCGATGGTTCAAATTGATAAAATGCAAGTACAATTTGGCACTCAAGTAATAACATTTCCATTTGATAAATAGAATAAAAAAAAAACGTTATTGGCATGGTTGCAGATCAGAGGGCCCTTGGTTTTCAACACAATGCCAATACGCAATGAAGAACATGATGTAAGGATAGACGTCTGAAAGGAATAAACACCTACTGACCCATTACAATTTCAGAGGGGAAATACCATAGATTGTGACTCAGCCATCATATTACAGAAGTTGGATTACTTTTGAATTAACACTATTATAGCATAGGCATAATAGTACTGTACATGACCATACAATATTGATTAGAATCATAAAATTCCTATTGTAGTTATGTTTAATACTGCATACCACTGATGAAAATGTTAACTGCAATAATTGTTCCACTAACTATGACAGAGGCACTAGCAAAAAAAAAAAAAAAAAGAAATTACCCGACCCAGTTAAGTATCTTCTACAATACGTGAATGTTTTAAAGAAACTTACCACACAGTCAATTGACTGGACGTGATTATAGATTCATACTGTCCAAAACCTTACCTCCAGAAATAACTTAATTGATATTAATTGATAAAGTGCCTTTGTTGGATACAAAATTTGATCAGCCACAAATAGAGGAAGGAAGAACTAGGTCAGATAAAGACTTTAAAGGAACCACATAGACTAGGCATGGGGAGACAATGAAGCTTTTTAAAGACATCCTCACAATGCTGCAGAGTATGGCAGCATACAGACAAGATATTCATTTTACCAGAATCTCCATTCTGTTTATTAGGTCGTGATCTGGTGCATAAAATTGGGGCTAAGATAACATTTGACTCTAACTCTCTCCAATTGCTGTTCCCATCAGTATATTCCCAGTCTGTGTATACAGGATGTTGTGGTGATGTCTGCAGTTTCACGTCTGCTGAATCCTCAGTAGCAAAAACAGAACTGCCAAATGTCGACCAGGCACTATGGGCCGCCAACAAAGATGAGGCAGGCCTCAATGATTGCAAAACTCCGCTCTGACATGTCGGTATACTGCAAAACAATACCTACTATCCAAAGAAAAGGAGGAAGGTATAGGTCCCATAATACAACAATGTCTGTGTAAAGTGTACCAGTATCTCATGCTGCACAGCCTCTGTTCGCATTCACATACATGGGCCAATAGTACACTTGGTGCCACCTGCAACAGGGTTTCCGAGACTCGCCTGCTGTATTCTCCGCTGTAGTGCACGCCTCGCTGAAAGACACAAAGCTTCCACCACAGACTTGTTTGCTACAATATGCAGACGGCATTCTAGTTTTCGGCCCCGATGCTGCATCCTGCACAGCTGCCTCAGCTATTGTCTGCAACGTTCTGGCACAGGCTGGCTTCAAAGCTTCCAAAGAGAAACTGCAATGGGAAACTGAAAGTTGACTATCTCGGTCACAAACTGCAAAAGAGCCTGGGTGCCGAACTGCTCTCTATAAGACAAGATTCTGAGAGAAGCCACACTCTCAGGGGCCTAAGAACCCATTAAGTGGACAGCTGAGATGGACATGGCTTTTAAGCATCTCCGGAGCAGCCTTAGCTCCCCACCAGCTCTGGGCTTACCCAACGATGGTGAAACATTCCACCTTTACGTGCACGAGGCGGCAGGTACAGCAGCAGCGATCCTTGCACAATCCCATGGCGGCACCTACAGCAAAGACCCTTGATTCGGTAGCCAAAGGCCTCCCTGCATGTCTGCTGTAGCATTGATGGTGCAAGATGCAGAGTGTATTGTTACGCTCATTGTGCACATATCTCACCAGGTAGGTGATCTCCGTGATACATGGTCCGACAATCTTCTTACACAAATTGCTTACCAAAGGTGCTTTTTCTAATTACTCTCATGACAATCTAGACCGTATAAACAAATTAACTTCCTGCAGGCCAGATGTTTCATCTTCTGCCTTGGAGCTGGGGGACCATCGGTACATCGATGGGTCCTGTTCAAAGCGAAATGATTCCATATACTGGTGCGGCTACGCCGTAAATAAACTTCCTAATCGAATCATTGAGGCCTACTCTCTCCCATAAAAATCGTCACAGCCCGCTGAACTATTTGCATTAATTAGAGCATGACAATTGGCGAAAGGAAAACCCATTAACATGTACACAGACTCAAAATATGCGTATGGGGTGAAGAGAGGGATTTCAAGACAGCAGAAGGAAAACCCATATCACACCAAAGACCTAGTTGCAGAATTACTCAGAGTAGCACAACTGCCAACGAAATAAGCTGTCATAAAGGTCGCAGGCCACATGGCAGGGGAGGTGAGAGGAAAAAGATTGTGTATCTGTACTTTACTGAAGTATTTAAATTTGGGGAGACTTTTACTTTAACTCCACTACATTTCAAAGTCAAATATCTTTTTACTCTACTACATTTTCAAAATCAGTCGTTCCTTTTTATTTATGAGTGGATAAAAATGTAACTGGTCAAACGAGCCACCAATCACAGTACAGCGCGCACGCTTTGTCTTGAACTTGCCTTGGCAGCATCTGCTAAGCGCGAACCAGGGGTGCGTTTCCCAAAAGCATCGTTAGCCAACTATGGTAGCAAGTTCCGTCGTTATCATCATAGTTCAACAAGTCGGTGTTTCCCGAAACCATCGTTCCAATGAACATTCGCAAACAGCATCGCAGAGTTGTGTGGTTGGAACGACAGCTCTCGACCTGTGGTTAGAAGCAGAGTTTCTTGTTATTATAACATGTGGGCTTAATAAATTATTATCTTGAGCCAAATAAGCAAGATGACATTCAGTACAATCAGTATCTTTTATTTAGAAGACATACAAATGTCCTTTATGTCTTTTAGTTTGTCAATAGATTTAAAGCACCGTTTTTGAAGAGTCGCATGTGTGAACGTGCTCTAGTGCATAAGAACGAGCCTATGATTGAATCTGGAAATAAAGCAAATAACTGAGAAAAATATGAGAGAGTCCTCAGATGACATGTCCGTAATTTATAGCAAAACATCTAGCATTAATTCGATCATTAATTCGAACAGATTCATTAAAAGTAGTTTTTAATCCACCACATGTGTGACATCATTAACCAACGTGGTTGAACAACCAATTTGTGACAATACGGTTTTGGGAAACAGTCATGACTAGCAAGTTGATTTCTTCAACAGTGCATCGTACTACGGTAGTGGAGCAGCAAGTTACGTTGTTGTACGGGAAACGCACCCCAGAGCCATTAAATATGAGAGTTGCTAACATAGACGGTTGCGACAGTGATCTCGCCGCCGCGCGGTCACGTGATTCGTGTAGCTCTCAATAGTTCCAAACAAATTGCGTTGCCAATGAATTTAAGCGGGGCAGAGAGCAGCAACTATTATTGCAGCAATTATCGGTAAATATTGACGCATAATGTACATTGCTTATTATGTTGACACTAAAATGACTTGCATATAATAGCATTGTTTTTCTGGAGAGTAGCAGAAACACTGCATTAATACGTTTTTGTGTTTAATTTTGGAGGGAAATTGGCTGCTCCCATAACATAGAATATATATATATATATATATACATGTGTATATATATATATTCTATGTATGTGTGTGTGTGTGTGTGTGTGTGTGTGTGTGTGTGTGTGTGTGTGTGTGTGTGTATATATATATATATATATATATATATATATATATTTATATTTAATGGCATTGTGCAGGTTTATGTGAATGTATCATAACATTAGGATGTTAATAATTATGACCATAGACGCTCGAGAAAAATATATACAGTAAATACTGTAAATGTATTATACCTTATGGGAACAGTCCCTTCCCTCCAAAATTAAACACACAAAAAATGTATTCAATTCAAATATATATATATATATATATTAGTAGTGTATATATATATATATATATACACACATCTGACTAATTAATGTCATATTATTAATAGATTGGTGTGCCAAGAGTGACATTAGTCTTCATGTAGACTGAGTTAAGCAAGAGTCTTGTGACAAATTATAATAGGACATTATGGCCATAAAAAATCATAGTACTTGGATACTTAAGTACATTTGAAGGCAAATACTTTTGTACTTTTACTCAAGTGAATTTTTAAAGGCAGCACTTCTACTTTTACTTAAGTAATATTTTACCTTGAGTATCTTTACTTTAACTCAAGTACATGGTATGTGTACTTCGTCCACCACTGTCTATGTTATACTGATTTACTAGATCTCAATATTTCCAAGCAATGCATGGCTTACACTATATTTCTACAAAATGCAATACAATGTAATAAAGAAAACACCAGATTTTACTTTCACAAAGTTTGTACATATTTATTTTGTAGTCTGTATGCTACTAAACATTTTCACATAGCCTACAATGTGTTGTGTTTAGGCTAAATGCATGTAGGCTAAGTTGTATACAATAACTTGGCATTATCATGGATGAAGCTTATCATATTACACCTTGATTAAGAATGCAAATTTTTGTTGAATTTTATGAGAAATCTACAGACGCAAACAGACGAAGTGTAGTAAAATAAAGACCTAAATGTGTATTTCTGACTTTTTTTCACCACAAGTCTGAAAGAAGACATGTTATTGAAGACAAATATCCAAAAATCTCAAAATTGACCAGTAAAAAAAAAACTATGTTTTTGCCTGCCGTGTCTCGCCTTAATATAAACACACACTGTTATCAGTAGCCTATTATTTTGGACAAAGTTTTGCACATTTCACTTCAATGTACACTGAAGCATGCGTCGTGAATTAGCAATGTGGAAACGGTGGTTTGTTACTGCAGTAATATCACGTTCAGTGTTATAAATCTCTCCGATCCAGAATATTTGGTTCATAACATCAATCTTTGATTCAGGTGTTTGTGCAACCGTGCCCTGAAGATTTAACAAAAGTCTGGGTAGGCCTAAGTTAAGAAAAAAGTAAGTAGGAATTAGGAAAGTATGTGAGAAGTGAGATCAAAATTACCTTGCTTGCTTCTTTCCGCCATTTCACCTCAGTGCGAGAAAAACATGCATCGCTTCTTCTGTACGGAAAACGAGCAATTTTAATTGGTCGTCAATTCACTGTGAGTCTGTGTATCGTAGCAACGGGCACAAGACTGCGCTGTTATGAATCCAGTGGGAAAATAGATCTCGTGTATTGTTTATATAGTTCGTGTGTGTATGTCTCTGTGTGATAGAATTATTATTTGATGCAAATAATTCTAGCCGGCTCAGCCAAACTTTATCAGATGGCGGCTCAATTTGGCTTACGAAATTATTGGCTGGCGGCAGCTGAAATTCTAAATGGCGCAAATGGCGGCGCCTGGCGGCGGCTTCGGGGTCTACTGCTGAGTGCGACCCCACTGGAGGAGCTGAACACGCAGCGTCAGTGGCTAGCATAACGCAGGAGCCCTAGGTCCTGAGAAGAAGCACCACATGTGGGAACAATTCAACATGTGGATTAAACAACCCACACCCGAACAAAAAGGGCGTCCTCCACTCTGACACAGCCGAACTACACGCCGGAGGACCAAAGAATCTGGAACAGAGTGGACAAGTTTTTTCAATCATTCTTTGCCTCATTAGCATAGCAAATGTTATGAATCAGGTAGAAATGAACAGGTTTGATTTAGTTACGTTTATGCATAGAGCAAGGTATAAAAAATATTTCTGAAATAGTAAAGAGGTCACAAGACCGTGCCAATGGGGATGTTGATTTCTTTTCAGGTTTTTGGACATTCATTTACAAAATGGAACATTACTTAATGGTCATATTCTGCGTTTTGCTTGTATTTTTCATCATCGCCTGCTTATGGCCTTGTTTTATGGCTTTAATCAAACAAATGATTTCCAGCTCTCTTAGCTTAGTGGTAAGACCACCTCAAGTAGCTTATTGACCCCTAAGAATGAACGAAGAAGATATGAGGGTTTAATGCTCCCATGGTAAATGTTTTAGCATGGTACAATGTTGATATGATTGTGATCATTTTATGATCAAAGGAGGGATTGTGAGAAATATGAAATTGTACATGCTGTTCTGCTCCATGTGTGTGTGTGTGCTTCTGACCTTCCATGTGTGTTCAGTTGACCCCAGATGCAGGCTGCAGTGAGCACGATAGTGAGTCAATATATTTAGCAACTGCTGACCGTTTTTCTTATCATGTTCTGCATACTTATTTCTGTGATCTGATTAAGGTCACACCCGTCCACAAAGTCAACCGTAACGTAATCACGGCTGGAACATCTGTATATGGCCTCTACACCCATTTTCTCCCCCTAGACCCTAGGCCTTGTTACTGCTTTCCCATTGGCTGTTTATTGTCTCATGAAAATATAAATGACTTGCCGGCTCTAATAAACATTGAATAGATTGAATACAGACCGAGAGTGTGTGTGTCATTCTTTCTGTTTCCTTCGCGAAGTCTACAGAGACTCAGACTCATGACTGCGCTTCACTGGGCACGAACATAGGTAGACGGGACCGGGGGAATTGGAGATCGTGACCAGATCCAAAATATTCCTAACAGTGTGTATAAATGTATCATTTATAGTGTATGTGCTTTCCCCACTATACTCCCAGAAATGTTGAATTCTTTCCACAGTGTTGTTGGGCTCCATCCTATGAAGTTTGTTATCCGTTCTGTTTACACACATGCACACTCTTCAAACACCCATCAGAACACCGCTATTTGCTTACACCTCCTCAGTCACTAACCCGCCCCCTGCCGGGTACGCAGAGCAAGGTAAGTGCTTTGAACCTTTCCTCAGCACAAATGCCTCCGACACAACCTTGCCTCCCATCACAATACTGCTCCCCGCCGCTGCGAAGCCCCACCAGGTATGTCAAATGCGGTCATCCCCTTAGTGCCCATAGCGCGGAGCTTGGATGCATGGCTTTTGCTCTCCAACCCATCGCGCTGGCTGACCAGGACCATCTGACTCGGCTATACGATTCAGTTTGCCAGGCGCCCGCCCCGTTTCAGCAGAATCCACTTCACTTTGGTGTACGGCGAGAACGGCAACACCCTGCAGGCAGAATTTGCAATCCTTTTACTCAAGGACATGATAGAGCCTGTCCGTCCGGCCGAGATGAAGAAGGGTTTCTACAGCCATTACTTCATCTTAACCAAAAAAGGCGTTGGGTTGTGGCCATTCTTGGACCGGCGAGTTCTCAACCGGGCCTTACACAAACTCCCATTCAAGATGCTCATGCAGAGACATATTCTAACATGCGTTCGGCATCAAGATTGGTTCGCAGCGGTTGACCTGAAGGATGTGTACTTCCAAGTCTTGATCTTGCCTCGACACAGACCCTTCTTACTGTTTTCATTCGAGGGCCGGGCATATCAGAACAAGGTCCTTCCCTTTGGCTTGTCCCCTTGTGTCTTAACAAAGGTCGCAGAGGCAGCACTTGCCCCGATAAGGGAAGTGGGCATCCGCATACTCAATTACCTCGATGACTGGCTGATTCTAGCTCACTCTTGAGAGTTACTATGTGCCCACAGGGACCAGGTGCTCAGGCACCTCAGCCTTTTAAGGCTTCGGGTCAACTGGGAAAAGAGTAAGCTCTCCCTGGTTCAGAGCATCTCTGTTCTCGACATGGAGTTAGACAGGCTATAAATAGACGCGTCACCAGCGTGTCGTTAGATCCGTTTTCTTCAAAGCAAACTGTGCTGTGTGTCTCACAAGCCTGTCAGAAACTTTCTTTCCTCTGTTAGGATTTAGAATTTGTTAGGCAGTGAGCAGTGAACCTTTTCTCCTTTCCCTCATTATATATATATATATTTATATATATATAAAATAGAAAAGAAAAAGGTGGAAAAATGTCGGAGAAGCAAAGGATGCGTGTTTCCCTGTCAACGTTCTATGACTGTCAGGGACACGCATCAATTTTGTTTTGTTTGTTTGGGGGAAGAGCATTGCTCTCGCGTTGGGGCAGGGCGAGTGCGCGCATTGCGACCTACTTTCGGGGGAAATGCTTTGCGCTCGCCTCGCTTACTTCCAGGAGTCAGCACCCACTCTTTCATAGTGGGGCTCTCGCATATATTTGGCTGAGGAGCAAGAGACAGGTTCGTCCCTATTGCTCACTCTCTCCCCAGATCCAGCTGAACCTTCTCATAATCTGAAGCGCGCCTAGGCGCCTCTTCGTTTCACGAGGGGGGCGCTGAACCTCTGTACATTTCATGCATAATAATAAAGTGGCTGAGAAATTACTCAAGGTGGTTACTCGGGCTGTGGCCAGACTACAGCTAGACTGGCCACGCGAACAAGAGACCCCCCCAAACGCTCCAAACTATAAGACAGATTTCTGTCTGGTGGCCAAAAAAAAAAAAAATATATATATATATATATATATATATATATATATATAATAATAATAATAATAAAAAAGAAAAGAAAAAGGGAATGCTATATTAGTCCCTTCCCTTCTTTGATGACCTCCATGACGAGCTTTCTCACTCATGGAGGAACCCATATACTTGCGGGCTATCTCTCACCGGGTTCGGCATCATCACTCAAGAAACCCGCTCTCCCCACTAAGCCATGTAGGACTACCTCCATGCTAGTGGGGAGGGCTTATCAAGTGGTAGGTCAGGATGGTGCTGCGCTGCACACCATGGCCATATTACAAGCGTACCAGGCTGACCTACTGAAAGACCTGAGTGCAGGTGCAACGCTCGACAAAGAAGCCTTTTTGGGCATCAAGGATAAGAACAGTTTTCCCACTTGATGCCCCGGTTTCGCCTTCCGGTCTCTTCGGAGACGCCATGAATATGGTTATCTCCAGATTCCAGGAGGCAAAAAGCCACGAGGAAGCCTTCGGGCAGTTTTTTCCTCACCGCACTCAGGAAGGCGGGGCCGTCGGCCACCCAGTCCCGCCCCGACTCTGCTAGGCAGAGTGTGGCGAGTCGTGCTCCCCCTCGTAAAGACTGGGGACAGGCTCGTCGCCCTCAGCAGCTCCCGAAGCAGGACATCAGGGTCGTGATTTCTAAAAGAAAGAAACCCTGACGGTCTTGTACCCAGCCTTGTGGGGGTGGTTCCTCTCGGGACGGAGCGCGTGTACCATCCACTTCGGCCCTCCCAATACCTTCACGAAACCTCTTCACTCCCGCCGCTTTTGGTGTTTCGGGTGACAGAGGCTTCCAACAAAGAGTTGGGTGTACCGTTGCTTCCTGCCTTTATCCAGGACGCGGAACACTCGACATCCCCTAAACAGCAAGTGCAGAAATTGATACCCATCTCAGAGAACCTGGCAGCGTGGAAACTTCTGCCAGGCATTTCTATGTGGGTTCTGAACACAGTAGAAAGAGGCTACAGAATTCAATCCACTTGCCGCCCTCCGCGTTTCAACGGCATGGTTCCAACTACCGTGAAACCGGAGCAGACACGTCTACTGTGGAAAGAGCTGCAAAATCTCTTGGTCAAAGGGGCCATGAACGTGTTCCCCTTCCAGAGAAAAAGTCAGGCAATTACAGCAGATACTTCCTGGTCCCTAAGAAGGGGGAGGGGGGTTGCGTCCGATTTTAGATCTTTGAGGCTTGAATCGCTCGGTCAGGGTGTTTAAGTTCAAGATGCTAACTGTCAAGATGGTCGTGTCTCAGATCCAACATTATGATTGGCTGATCACGATCGATCTCATGAATGCATATTTCCATATTGGAATTCTGCCACAGCACAGGAAGTTCCTGAGGTTCGCTTTCGGGGACGAAGCCTTCCAGTATCGGGTTCTTCCATTCGGCCTAGCCCCGCACATTCACGAAATGCATGGATGCAGCACTGGCTACTTCGCGACTCCGGGGCATCCGCATTCTGAATTACATAGACGACTGGCTGATCTTAGCGCAGCTCCAAGAACTGGCAGTTCAGCACAGGGATATTGTCTTCGCTCATTTGGTTTCTCCGGGTCTGAGACTCAACGTCAAAGAGCGTTCTCTCTCCCACCCGGGGAATCACCTATCTGGGGGTTATATGGAATTCGATCACGATGTGGGCACAGTTGTCTCCCGCTTGTATCACGCCCATTCAGAACACCATGAGCAAACTCAGGCTAGGTCAAGGTTGCAATGTTCACAAGTATCAACAAATAGTAGGTCTCATGGCATCTGCGTCCATGGTGATCCCTTTGGACCTGCTCCATATGAGACCTTTTCAGCTGTGGCTAAAAGCCAGGGGATTTCATCCAAGGGCCAGTCCCCTAGGACTAATATGCGCCACATGCTTCGTTCCCTTGCTATGTGGTTCAGACCCCGGTTTCTTACCTTGGGTCCCACTCTAGGTGCGTCTCATCATCGCAGGCTGCTAACGACAGATGCCTCCCTGACGGGCTGGGTAGCGGTCTTAAGTGGTTGTCCAGCTCAAGGGGATGGGAGGGTCGTCAGCTCGGTTGTCACAGTAACTGTCTCGAGTTGATGGCGGTATTTCTGGCCCTGAAATACTCCTTCCAGAGGCTACCATGTCTTGGTGCGGGTGGGCAATACAGCGGTAGTCTCTTACATAAACCATCAAGGAGGTCCACGTTCACGTCAGCAAATTTTCTGGCATGTCAGATTCTCCTTGGGGCCCAGGGCAAGCCCCTGTCACTCAGGGCAGTTTATATCCCTGGATGCCCATTTGTGGGAGCAGATTTACTGTCCAGACAGAAAACACTGACGGGTGAGTGGAAACTCCACCCCTAGGTAGTGGAACAAATCTGTGTGAGGTTTTACAGGGTAGAAGAGGACCGCTTCGCCTCTATGAACAGCGCAATGTCTCCTCTACTTCTCCCTGAGTCACCCAGCCCCCCCTGGGTCTGGACATGTTGGCACATACATGACCCTTCTCGGAGCTAATATCTCTCCTTTACGGCTCGCCTTGGGAATTCCGGACAGGAGGGACCTTCTGTCTCAGGCGCAGGGGACGATATTTCATCCCCGGCCCGAATTGTGGAAACTTCATGTTTGGCCCCTGAAGGGTACCAACTAAGGGACACAGGGCTGTCACCTGAGGTTATCGAGACCATTCTTAGTGCTAGGGCTCCCTCTACCAGAAGAATCTACACCAATAAATGGGGTGTCTTCGAAAAGTGGTGCAGTTCACATGGTGTAGATCCAGTTAACTGCCAAATTGTTTCAGTTCTGGACTTTCTGCAGGAAAAACTGTCAGTAGTTAAATTCCCCGCAACTCTCAGGGTTTATGTGGCCGCCATTTCGGCTTGCCATGCCTTGATCTACTCGCTCGCTTCATTCGTGGAGCCATGCGACTGAGGCCTCCTGTTAGGACCAGAACTCCTTCATGGGAGTTAGCAATAGTCCTGGAGGGTCTGGTTGAGACGTCTGACAGACTTCTGACTCTCAAGATGGTCTTTCTTATGGCGATTACCTCTCTTAAGAGGATTGGGGATCTACAGGCTCTGTCTGTTTTGCCGGCCTGTTTAGAATTTGCCCCAGCTATGGCCAAAGCTATTCCGCATCCTCATCCTGACTACCTTCCTAAGGTGCCTTTTTCGACACTACGTCCTGTCACTCTGGAAGCCTTCTGCTCCCCGCCGTTTTTAATGCCGGAGCAGGAAAGACTTCATGGACTCTGCCCAGTCCGTGCCCTTCAGACTTCTGTCCACCGCACTAGCCAGTGGCGTAAGTCAGGGCAATTATTTGTCGGCTATGGGGGCCGCAACAGTGGGGCGGCCGCTACCAAGCAGAATATGTCACATTGGGTGAAGGATGCTATTGCCCTGGCCTATGAGGCGCACTGTCAAGCTTCGCCAGTAGGTGTCAGGGCTCACTCCACCAGAGGGTTCGCCTCCTCTAAAGCCTTGGCTAGAGGGGTCCTTCTGCAGCAGGTTTGTGATGCAGCAGGCTGGTCCCACACATTCATCAGATTTAATAGTTTGGATGTTCATGCTACTCCGGGCTCTTACGTCCTTGAGTCGACATCTCAAGCTCATACCTGAACAAGTTTGTGACACGGCAGGCTGGTCCTCACCATGCACATTCATCAGTTTTTACAGCAGGCTCATGCCTTAACAAGTTCGTGATGCTGCAGGCTGGTCCTCACCGCACACGTTCATCGAACTTTATGGGTTAGATGTTTTTGCTACTCCGGGCTCTTACGTCCTTGAGTCGACATCTCAAGCTCACGTCTGAACAAGTTTGTGACACGGCAGGCTGGTCCTCACCACGCACATTCATCAGTTTTTACAGCAGGCTCATGCCTTAACAAGTTCGTGATGCTGCAGGCTGGTCCTCTCCACACACATTCGTCAAATTTTATGGTTTAGATGTTTATGCTACTCCGGGCTCTTATGTCCTTGTCGACATCTCAAGCTCATGTCTGAGACCTCTCGCGTTCTTGTGAGCACACTTCACAACTGTAGGGGTCCGGACAGCCCCAGTGCGGCGGTGTGGATATTGCGTTCCCAAAAGTGCTTAGCAAAGCACAGCATCATAGTGAAGCTTTTTGTAAAGGGAACGTCTCTGGATACATGTGTAAACCTTGTTCCCTGAAAAAAGCGGAATGAGATGCTGCGCTTCTTTGCCACACTGGGACAACCCAGGACTGCTCTTCAGAAAAAGATATCTGACGACACGCTGGTAACGAGTCTATTTATAGCCTGGCCACAGGTGCATCTAATGATCATCACCGAGGCTATAAATTCCAGTCAGTGTTCACTGACGTGCTACACACATATTCACAGCTGGTCACAATCCAGGATTGTTCCCAAAAGCGCTTAGCAAAGCGCAGCATCTCGTTCCACTTTTTTCAGGGAACAAGGGTTACACATGTAACCCGAGACGTTTTAAGCAGGAAAACCATAAATAGGTAATCTGATGAGTACTGATATCTATCAATGTTTAAGAGGAACTTGTGAAGATATTACAACTATATCAAGCAACAGGGCAAATTTATAGTTACTTGAGTATCATAACATGATCTTAAGGAAGATAAAAAAAAATAAAAGAAAAACTCAAGACTTCAGCCAAACTATATGAATCAATATGTGGGATTACATTTACATTTTTGTTCATATTTCTATTTCTTAAACTTAGAGATAAAAAAAAAAGTTCATCCTTGAGCCTGCTTCAGTTCCTTGCTATTCCTGGCTCCTATCCCAAACTTTACTTTTACTTGCTCTGGAGAACCAGATAATGTATTCCAAAAATATCTGTGCCCCTCTGATCCAGAAACAGTTTTTACTCAGTTTTCAATGACATCATCCACTTTACCCCAAAATGCCACACTTACCCAGGAACAGCATTTGTGCTCTGAGGGGCAGTCTTGGGCATGGTCTCTCCAATCACAAACAGAATGAAGACTTAAACTGTGGGAAAGTCCCACATCAGCAGTGCTCTCATCTCCAGAGCGGTTTAGAGATGCAAACACAGTCCAACCCAAAATTAGAGGATATGTGCTCTTGCATTTGCCCAAGCGTATTGTCTAACGCCTTCTCTGTGTTTTCATTTGGATCTGCAGTCAAGCGTATTGTATTCCCAGGCTGACGTTGTGTATTTTTAACTTGTATATGTTTGTGCTGCCACTGGATTGATGGCAAGCTGTGATCAGAATGGACATGTACAACCTTTAGTGATTTAATGTGGTGGTACTTTTGGGTAGAGAAACACACATCTGTCGTTAGATCTGAACCATTTACCCCATGTACACAGGGAGTACTTAAAGGGATAGTGCACCCAAAAATTAAGATTCTGTCTTCATTTACTTACCTTCATGTCGTTTACTTACCTTTCTTCCTGTGAACACCAAAGGAGAGACAGCTGCTTTGTCCCTGGTCACCATTCACACAATTACTCACACACAATAAGAAATTTGTACAGGTTTGGTACAACACATGAGTAGGTAAACCATAACACAATTAACATTTTGGGTATGCTGTTCTTTTAGGTACCAGGGGGAGTATTTCAGAAACACCCTAACTCTAGAATCTTATTATTATTTTATCTGGCAAATAGAATTCCTAAATCTTGTCTTATCTAGCCTGATTTGAAACAGGTATTACAGAAACATCAGAATTTGCCAAAAAAAGTCCTAAAAAGTGTCCTAACTTTAGGAGAAACCCAGTCACTTCCTAGCTCACACTATATAGTTATTTCCAATTCTATCGTTAGCCATTTCATAGAGTTGACAGTTATGTTCGGTTGGTGAATTTTGTCCATTTACTATCTTTGTACATGAGTGTTGAAAACTTGTTAGAAAACAATATAGTATGTAACACCATTTAGCAAAAACCTCTGTTTTATCAGCTTTGAAATTAAAAGTCTTGTCAATTTAGTTTTTTTATTTGAATCTCCTAATTTTCAAGCCTGATCACATGAAAATTAAGTGTCTGTGGCAACATTTTGCAAAATTATATTACCTGTTTCCTGACACATCTCATGGCAGTTCCAAAATGAAATGTCCACTGTGTGGTGTTAAAAGTGAGTTAAATGTTGTGATGAGGAGAAGGGGCGTGGCCGGGCCATGACATCCTTACCCTAAACCAACACCTACACCTAACCGATAGTGTCTTAAAAGCAAATGTGACATGAAAACACATTTTCAGAAGCCACCATGTAATTTTGCACCACTTCTATGACACTTTCTTCTCAAGGCTGATTTATACTTCTGTTTCAAACCTAAATCATAGGCTACGCTTGGCAATTGCAGTTCTGGCATATACTACTCCAAGTAGGCTAACATGCACCTCTTCAGAAATTTTAAAATGTAACTGTGCGTTGACCACAGACCACAACTGCACTTTGGTGCACTTTGTAACCAGAGACTGCCCCCAGGATGATAACAATGATATTTGAAGTAGTGTCGCATTTTATCTAGATTATTTTAATATCTATGCATCATATCACATTGTATTTGGACTCTGGACCATATAAGCAATTGTCTCAATCTGGAGCATCTTCTGTTTTTATGTTCTGTTTGTTTTGTGAAACGTGGCAAAATCTGTTTACAATTCATGAACTCTAAAAGCCTTTTTTCTCATGTTTTTTTTTTTACTTGATATTAATTTGATATGTGAGTGAAACAATATGTGTCATATTCTAATTTCTGATCTGCCCAATGATTTGACTACATGTTTGACAGTATTGTGCACAGTAATTAATCATATTTCATGAGTTATGGAAATGGAACACTTCTAATTTGTCAGCAAATTAAAATGCATCTGGTAAAAGTTGGTTATATTGACTATATGCTGTAAAGTATTCACACAAACAAAATAATAATTTAGTGTTCGACAAGCGAGTTGTAGTTCTTAATTATTTTGATGATTTCTTTTTCAGCACGGAATGTCAAAAGTGTGACAAAATATTTATTTATTATTATTTAAGCTACTCAAAAGCAAGCATACAGTATTTTTCAGGCAACATGTAAAATAAATAATATGTAGCCTACCTAAATTTCAACATGTTCTCTGATTTTAATTTAATTTAATAAATACTGTTGAATCCACAAGATAAATTGCTTTTGTTTATTTTATTAATGTATAATTAGCATTTTGGCTGTATAATCGCAGAACAATGCAGACACCAACGCAGACCTTTAAATGCAAATCAGTGCGTTGGCCACTAAGCAGAGCTTACACCATTGGTTAGACGCAGAATTATAAATCAGACTTTACGTGTCAGCTTGCGTACTTGACTTTGCTCAAACTGCAGTCTTTTAGTCCAAAGTACAACACTCTTATCAGGTGAGTGTAAAGGGATCAATGGAAAGGAGGAGGTGAGAACCGGCTTTTCAATATAAATAATAGTTTAGACACAAACACACACATGACGGACATGTCCGTTAACGATCTCTCTCTCCCGCACGATACCCTGCAGACGACCTTTATACCTCAGAGGCTTGATTAGCCTAATACGGGTCCGGGTGTGTAGGATCTGTTATATAAGCATAACATTTATTGTTTTTCAAATGATGCGTTACAGTAAAAGTGTTTCGATATCATAACATAGCTTGTGTGAGTGAAAGAGCTAAAATGTTTGTGCTTGTCACATAAACTTTACTGTAGTATGGATAGTATATGTATATGGACAATGTAAAGTTGCAGGGCTTGATTCTCCCCTCACATGTCCTCACCTGTGTTCATATTAATTGTATGTTCAGATCTTTTTGCCACTGACATGTAAGTGCCAGCTTTACAGGTCACATGCAGAGGCTAAGCTACGAATATCTGATGGACTGAGTTTTAAAATTTCCATCATTGTCTGTAAGTTGTACATCAATATGACAAATCCAAATCCAAGACATTTTAGCCAATTTTGAAAACCCCGTTGGATGATTTTTTATGTCTGAAAAAGAGGACATATCTAGGAGAATGAGGATATATGGTCACCCTAAATTAACTTGTGCTGCTTTACACTCTTTCTGTTGAGATAAGCTCACTGCACAGAACACCAAACACAGCGCGAACCATGATGTCTGATTCGCAGACAAATTACTGTTTTGAACTGGATCTTTTTAATGAATCGATTTATTTATGTATTTATAATACTGATTATTATAACTATCGTCTGATTAATCAGTTATCAGCTGTCTTCATTTTATTAGATTTTTGTTCTTCTAAAAAAACATGAATTGAGCAATTCTGTTATTTTACAACTATAAACAGCTCCTAAATGTTTCAGTTTTGGTGCCAATGGCTCAGTAGTAATTATGTATATATTTATTTAATGTTTGAAGCCCTGCTTACATATTAACTAATGTAATGTATTAACTGTCATATTTCAGAGCAAAAGAAAATGTTCAGAGAAGAAAAAAATGTAGAGCAGGGCTTGATTTTATCCATTAGGATCAATTTGTTAAAGATGAATGTTTACACTCGTTTACAGAGTGTAAGAGATCAGAGATCTCAAAACTCTGCAACTGATCCAAATAGATGTGCAAATCGTGCACCGGACACAGCAACGCTAAGGCTGGGTCTGCCTCCTCCTGGGGCAAGGCTTGCAGGTTCAACACCTTATCCCTGAAAGGGGTCATGGAAACCTTGGGCACATAGCCCTGTCGGGGTCTCAGGATTACTTGAGAGTAGCCCGGACCAAACTCCAGGCACATTTAGCTGACAGAGAATGCTTGCAGGTGGAGAATGCACCTCTGATGGAGGTGAGCGCTGTCAGGAAGTGTCGGGAAGAACACCACTTAGCGAACAGACGCCACTTCAAGGCATACAGGCGCCTCGTAGAGGGGGCCCTAGCTTGAGTGATGGTGTCTACCATGACAGATGGTAGGCCACTGAGATCTTCCATGTCCCATCCAAGAGCCAGGAGAGAAGGTCCTTCCTCAGGGGACTTTGCCAGGGAGGGACTGATGCGAGGAGCATGATGTCCGAGATCCAAGTCTGTGTGGGCCAGTAGGGAGCCACTAGGGTGACCTGCTTCTCGTCCTTCCTGACCTGGCACAGGGTCAAGTAGGCTCACTGGGGGAACGCATACTTGCGTAGTCCAGGTGGCCAGCTGTGTGCCAGCGCGTCTATGCTGAGAGGGGCCTTGGTCAGGGTGTACCAGAGTGGGCAATGGGAGGATTTTAGGGAGGCGAGCAGGTCTAACTCTGCCTGACCATATCGACTCCAAATTAGCTGAACCGGTAGAGTCTCCACTCTCCCTTGCAGGTGACCTGTCGCGACAGCGCATCCACCATGGTGTTGAGGTCACCTGGGATGTGAGTGGCTCGCAGCGAGGTGCTGCTGACTGCAGAGGAGGAGACGGCGGGCGAGTTGTGACATGCGAGGGGAGCGTAACCTGCCTTGGTGGTTGATATAGGTGACCATGTCCATGTTGTCTGTTCGAATCAACATGTGCTTGCCTTGGCTCAATGGCCAGAACCTCTGTGGTCCACACCCTGCGGCAAGAACCTCTCAAGGTCCCTGTGTGCACAACACGTTCCGAGAGTGAGCTAGAATTTGCCAGTCATTGAGGTATGAGAATGCAGATGCCCACTTCCCTTAACAGGGTAAGGGCAGCCTCTGCGACCTTCATGAAGATGCGAGGAGACAAGGACAGGCCGAAAGGGAGGAAATTGTACTGGTATGCCTGACCCTCGAATGCAAACAGCCGGAAGGGTCTGTGTCAAGGAGTGGAAGTACGCATCCTTCAGCTCTACCACCGCAAACCAATCTTGATGCCGAACGCTCATTACAATGCGTCTTAGCGTCACCATATTGAACGTGAGTGTGTGTAAGGCACGGTTCAGAACTTTTTTATTTTTTTGGTACAATGAAGTAGGGGCTGTAGAACCCACTCTTTATTTCGGATGGAGGAACAGGGTCTATCACGTGCTTCCTTAGAAGGGTGGCGATTTCCACTTGCAAGGTGGCGACAGGTGGCTGAATCGCGTAGCCGAGTCGGACGGTCCGGGTCAGCCATTGCGACGGGTTGGAAAGCGTGAGCCAAGCGTCCAAGCACCAGGGGAACAATTTCTTCGGACAATGGAAGATGAAGTGGCCTGTTCACCAGCTCCAGAATAGTGGGTCTCCTGGCCCCTGGGTTGCCCGTCTCCTGGGTGCCTCGCCTTCTCCTTGGCGGCCAGCCGTGAGACAGGTAGCATCTGCTTCCTGCTGGGGGCTCAAGGCCGTGGGGGTGGGCCGAGGCAGAGCCGGTTCAGCCACCGCAGGAAGAGGCCCTTGAACCACGCCGCTTTCTGGGCAGGATGGTCTCTGTCTGCTGCTTAACTGTCGAGAATTGCTGGGCAAAGTCCTTGACAGTGTCACCAAATAGGCCAGCCTGGGAGACGGGGGCGTTCAAGAGGCGTGTCTTGCAGGCCTCGTGCATCTCGACCAGATTAAGCCATAGGTGGCACTCCTGGGCCAACATTGTGGACATCGTCCACCCGAGAGATGCGCCATGACCTTCGTTGCCCAGCTCCTGCATCAATCCTGGGGCGGAACTACCCTTGTGCAGTTCTTTCAGCATCTTGGCTTGGTGGAGTTGCAGGAGAGCCATGGTGTGTAGGTGGAGGCGGCTTGCCGTAGGCTCTAGCCATCAGGTAAGACGTGAGCCTACAGGCCTTGGACGGGAGGTGGTGGCGCTTGGCGGGCACAGGTGCACTGCGAGTGCCTTATCCACTAGGAGCATCGCCGAGTAACCCCTGGCCGCTCCGCTATCGAGAGTAGTGAGAGTGAGTGGGGGCAAGAGATCGGGTGCCTCCCACGAACTTGTCAGCTCCACGTGCACTTCCGGGATGAAAGGCACTGGGGCGGGGCATGGCTGTGAGCTGCGCCGTGAGCCCAGATATCAATCATCAAGCCGCAAGGGTACACGGGAGAACAGAGGGTCCTACTCTAGCCCGACACTCGCGGCGGCCCGGCAAAGCATGTCTGTCATTTCAGCATCTGCCTGTAACTGAGTGACCAAACCCGAGGGGGGAGCCCAGCGGAGGTTTCCGCATCAGACAGGACGAGCCCGCTCTCTGATGCTGTGCTCGAGAGCCCATCACTTTCACGGGCACCGAATGAGAGGTCAAACTCGCCCTGGGACGAGCCGGCGCACACAAACGAATGCCTAACCGGAGCAAACGAGTGTGACGAGGAATGGGAGGTCCATGGGGATTTTACCGGCAGAAGTGGTCCCATTGTGGTCCCCAAATCACCCTCAGTGCTCACTGTGCTGGCCTCAAACTCGTAGATAGAAGGACCAAGGCAGAGAGCCGCTGGGGTGGCTTGCTTTCTTATGAAAGCGAGCCATGACCACCACTTTGCCATTGTCAAGATGCATCTTGAAAAAGACGTTCCAATGTGTGCCAGTCTTTTAGAATATACTCTTTTAGGATCTGCTGAAACACCCAGGGGTGATCTCTGCATTGCACCCATGCAGAGAGGGGAGAAAGCCGCTGTAATGTGCCGTAAGGATCCAGCAGAGGTGAATGGAAGCCGTGGAAATTCAGCATGCAAATTCCTCAATGAAATAGTGGCTCCGAAGAGAAAATCTGAATGAGCGGTATGCACGCCACCTCCTTTATACTCGTATGTCCGGGGGACGGGCATGCAAATACCACTCGCCATTTCCCATTGGTCTTTTATCATAGCTCAGAGGCGTCTCAGGCTCCCAAGAGTGACCCCTAGTGTCACTACATTGACACAATGTCAGGTGAGTGACAGATAGGGAACCACATTATGGTGACCACGAGGAGGTTAACCCAACATGACCCTACCCACCCTAGCAACCGGGCCAATTGGTTGTTTAGCAAGCCTGACTAGAGTTACTCAGCATGCCCTGGATTCGAACTTGTGACTCCAGTTGCGGAAGTCTGCATCTTTACTTGCTAAGCTGCTACTTTGCCTGAATAGCAATAGCCATTTTACTTCTACAACACAGGAAGATACATGGTATAATGGGATGGCAATTGTGTAATGGTATAATGTAAAATAAATTAAAAAAATAACTCAAATTACTTCCTTAGGACTTGGTTATGAAAGAGTTTTTCAATCCTAACCTAAAACAAAACCACTATGATGCATATTATGGTTTAGGACAAACGTCATAAGCTTTTATTGACAGTATAATCAAGGATCTAGCTGTGTGATAGCTTGGGTCATCTGATTTAGATGTCTATGATTTTCATATTCACTCCAAAGCCTATTGTGTTCATATTGTGAGGTGAATGTAAATCACATCAACACAACAGCTTGTTCTCTTTCCATTTTAAGCAGCTGTAATCTTGGTAGAGTTGTAATTGGAACACTCTGTTTGTCAAATTACGGCTCTCAAAATAGACAGTATAAATGGACCATTCAATAACCAATTTATGCTCCATACAAATAAGAGCTTTTTATGTATTATCTTTTGTGCTCAGCAGAAATTTGGTATAAATTACTACATTTTTAGTAAATGTATAATTGAACGCTAGAAGGGGGCAGCGTAACTGATGCTCTCATGCACTCTCATGAACGTGGACAGGACTGTCGGTGAGCATTTTCACAAAAAAATACATACAATTTTGGTTTGTTTATTACCAAACCTTATCGTATGCCTTCAGAACAAGGCATGAGTTGATTACAATAATTTATTACACTTCTGAATTATACTTTTGCATCATTGTATGACATCACAAAACATAAAAAAAAATTCACAATTTCTCCCTTTGTGTAAATAAAAAGAAAGAAATTCATATGGGGTAAGTATGTAACACTCCCCTAAATATATAAGGGGTATAACACATAAAAGGGAACGGTGTTGCTCTAATGTGATAGTGTTGAGGAAGAAACTTACACAAACATGGATATATGAACAATAAACCCAAGTGTATTTACATTAAAGGAAAAGGATATACACAAAACATATAATGGCATGACAATGACAGAGACAGTGACATATATATATGTGAATGTAGGTATGGATGTGACTACAATCTGAAGAATACAGCGTGAACAAACAAACAGTGTTAGATCGGTCTCACCGGAGATATGTTCAGTCCGTGAGCAGGATCAATGTGATGAGGGTGACTGTTATAAGTCCCACGAGATGAGAATCCTAGCAATCGTTATCGTAATTCCTCCAAGGAACGGCATATACATGCTCCAAAAAACAGCCAGCAAAAAAGATAATCCAAGTGCTTTGGTGTAGGTTTGAGAGATTGTAACAGCTCTTCAGCTCTCTCGAGTATGGGAATAGCGCTTCCTTATATCCCCAACTCCTAGTATTTCCTGTTTACATGTCGCAAAGTAACGTGGCGAGACGTCACGGGAAGTGATCGCGAGAACATGTAAATATAGGCGTAAATCTCACAACATTTAGGGCAATACAGTTTACCGGGCCAAGCAATGAAATAATTGACAACCAATAATTTAGTCAATATCAAATATTATGATAAATAAGCTTTCCCTTATGTGGCAACATTACATAAATCCCCCCCGCCCCAGCCTTCGGCCTCGGAGGAGATTGTCCGTACCAACGTTTCAGGTTTACCACATTTACAATGTCTGTTTTATATGGGTCACCCCATCCAACTGTGTAATTTATTGGCCCCATTTTTATTTTTATTTCAGCCGGTCCCTCCCACTTGGGCGCTAGCTTGGCAGAGTATTTATTGGAAGAAGATGAGAGAGGGTGAGTTTTTATCCAGACTAGATCTCCCGGCTGGAATTGCAAACCCTTCCGTCGAGCATTGTAGTATCTAGCTTGTCTGGCGTGTTGCACTCCTACTCGCAGCTTTACTTCCTCTGCCATGATTCTTTGTCTTTCAACCAGATTATACAATGTTTGGTCTGGCATGGGGTTTTTGAGGATTAACCGCTCTAGTGGACCATGCAGCTATCTGCCCATCATTAACTCCGCAGGAGCTCTACCTGTAGTCTCTTGATGTGCTGTGTTGATAGCAAATCTTAATTCAGGCAACCACTGGTCCCATTTCTCATGATGTTGTCCCACATATGACGCAATCATTGTTTTTAACGCCCTGTTCATTCTTTCAGTCAGGTTTGTCTGAGGGTGATAGCTGGTAGTAAGTTTTTGAAAACTTACCCAGGATTTGCAGAGCTCTGCGAGCACATTGGAGGTGAATTGGGCTCCTCGGTCAGATATTATGTACTTTGGCACCCCCCATCAGGTAAAGATCTCTTCCCTGAGAATTTTGACAATCTTAGGGGTCTTACTGTCTCTAAGGGGGAACAACTCTACCCATTTGGTGTAATAATCAGCTAACACCAGTAGGTAAGCGTTTTGTTTCTTACTGGTCGGGAAAGGTCCCATGAAATCCATCCCCCAAGTGTGATCCGGTTCCGTAACTTGAGTATGCTGTAAGAATCCGCTTGGTTTTGTATTGTCATGTTTGTATTTCTGACAGGTAGCGCATCCTTTGACGTATTGCCAGACGTACAGTGGGCCACCACACCACCTCCAAGAGCCTCAGTAAGGTTTTCAGTCGTCCCAGATGTCCTCCCAGCGGGTTATCGTGTACGTAATGTAAGAATCCAGGAATTAATGCCTGAGGAACAACCAATTGGAATTTATTTCCGTTGTTCTTGACAGGAACCCGGCGATATAACACCCCCTGGTGGACCTCAAAGGTAATCTGGTGATCTTGAACCTTTCTGGTTTTTTGTGCCAGTTGGAGGAGAGACACCACATTGTCATTGCTTTGTGCTTGAGAGATTTCCTCTAACGAGTGAGGTATGTCTGAGGCACATTTTGATGTTACTATGGCCATACAGGGCACACTTTCACTTTCCTGAGTTTCACAGACTCATGACAAGGCATCTGGTCCCAGGTTCAGACATCCTCTTCTGTGATGAACTTGGAAAATGAACTGCTGCAGCCGAAGAGTCCATCGGGTCAGTCAAGAGGAGGTTTTTGGACTATTGAAGGCCCACGTTAAGGCAGCAGGATCGCTATAAATTCCAAACTGTCTTCCTTCAAGATAGTGCCTCCATTTTTCCACTGCCCAGACTACAGCCAGACACTCCTTTTCAGCAGTCGAATAGTTTACCTCAGGTCCACGCAACGTTCTTGATGCATATGCTATCACTCTTTCTCCCTCAGGAGTTTGCTGGGTAATGATAGCTCCTAAACCCACGTCACTAGCATCTGTGTGTACCTGGAAAGGTTGATTGAGGTCAGGCTGCATCAATACAGGTGGGTCTTGTAACATTTCCTTGATGTTTGCAAAACTGGACTGGCACTCAGGGGTCCAATCCCATTTTACTCCTTTCTTTTTTAGGTGGTTTAACGGAGCTGTGATGTCGGCAAAATGTGGGATGAACTTGTGGTACCATCCAGCTAATCCCAAGAAACGTTGTAGGGCCTTAAGGTCTTTGGGCGGAGGATAATCAGCTACCGCCCAGGTCTTTTCCTGATCGACCTCCACTCCTTTCTCTGAGACTATATGTCCAAGAAACTTCAACTGCTTTTTAAAGAAGTGACACTTCTTCATGTTAAGGGTAAGCGATGCTTGGTTAAGGCGTTGCAGAATGGTGTTCAGATGTTGGACGTGTTCAGTTAAAGTTTCGTGAATAGATTATAATATCATCAATATAGACGAAACAAAACTTCCCTCTCAGTTCTGCTAGGACTTTTTCCATAAGCCTCTGAAAGGTGGCAGTGGCATTCCATAATCCATATGGCATGGAGCGGAATTGGAATAGTCCTTGGGAGGTGATGAAGGCTGTTTTGTCTTTACTTCTTTCCTCCATTCCTACCTGCCAGTATCCTGACTGCAAATCCAATGTACTGAACCAGGAGGCGCCTTCCATGGATTCCAAGATGTCGTGGATGATTGGCATCGGATAAGCGTCAGGTATGGTCTTACTATTAAGCCTCCTTTAGTCCACACAGAACCTGTAGGAACCATCAGGTTTGGGGACCAGGACTACAGGTGATGACCAAGGAGAGAAAGAAGGCTCGATGATGTGGTCTTGTAGCATTTGTTCTACCTGCCCATCAATAATCTTTTTCTTGAAAGGTGAGACCCTATAAGATCTGGATCTCATGGGCATTTCGTCAGATAGTATAATTTTGTGCTGTTCCACAGATGTTATTCCTAGGACTTGAGAGGTGGTACGAGGCCAATTATCCATCAGCTTCCTTAATTCCTCCTGATTGTCGGAGTCCCAGCTGGGAACAACTTGTGTGTGTAAGTCATATCTGGGTGGATTCCAGGTTGGAGGTAAGGCATAATAGAGACTCACAGCAGCAGTCGTGCCTATGCTTTCACCCATCAGATTTGTAGACAGCACCGGATTTATAAGTGCAGTTAGGAATGGATGATAAATATATCCTTTGCCCATTTTCCGGACCAAAAATGGGCAAAGGATATCTCCCTTGTCCTACATCCACTATGGCTTCAGCGGCTCTTAGGAAGTCCAGACCAGCTATAAGGGGAAAGGCCAGGTGAGCATCCTTCATTATATAAGTATCCACCCTGCATACCTTGTCATGCCACTCATAACAGACTGTTGTCTTGCTAATCGCCTGGTGCATCGTCCCATCAGCCATAATGAACCGTTGAAGAGGGCCTGGGGGGGTCAGGTTTAGCTTCCCCTCCTAACTGTCTCCACAGGTTTTCCTGAATAAGGGTGTACATGCTCCCTGTATCCAGCACCGCCTTCACCTCTTGTCCTTTTATAGTTATGGGCACTACTAGAAGGGATGTCAAAGGGTGGGGTTGTGCCTTGGATAATCCGGCTAGACTTTTAGTGGTGTATTTTTAGAGGTATTCCAGGTGGTCTTTTAGTCGCCGTTTCTTTACCGTTCAATTTGCCCACTTTCTGCCAGTAATCTTTTGCTCCCATCCAGTCCTTCTCCACCATAGATCCCACCTTCACCAACTGTTCCACAGACTTCACCGTCCCTCTCAGACAGCCCGCAACCCTTGGGTTGATGTTATTAAGGATTCTGCTCACCATCTCCTCTTCTGTGATAGCTGGCTTCCATTTGAGGCAGAGGGCTCGATAATCATAGGCGAAATCTCTCAAACGCTGACTGGGTTGCTGCACCAGGTATCTCAACTTGTCTTCCACTTCCGTTAGATAATCCTCAGGGAGAAACGCGGACATAAAAGCAGTTTTGAAAGATTGCCAATCATTTATCTTGTTCTTTTCAGCCTTCCACCAACTCTGAGCGGGTCCTTTGAGCACTGTACTCAGTGTGCCAACGAGCTCCACACTAGGAAGGGGTCTAATAGCCAGATAATTTTCAACCTGTTCGACGAAATGGAGTACATCTGACGTCTCACAGGATTCACCGAAGGAAGGAAATTCCAGACGGATCTGGGGTCTCCCACAGAAAGAAGACATACTGGGCATACATACAGGGTGAGCCATGTTTGGTAGTTGAGCTCCAGATAATCCAAGCGCTTTTCCCGTACTCGAGAGAGCTGAAGAGCTGTTACAATCTCTCAAACCTACACCAAAGCACTTGGATTATCTTTTTTGCTGGCTGTTTTTTGGAGCATGTATATTCCGTTCCTTGGAGGAATTCCGATAATGATCGCTAGGATTCTCATCTCGTGGGACTTATAACAGTCACCCTCATCACATTGATCCTGCTCACGGACTGAACATATCTCCGGTGAGACCGATCTAACACTGTTTGTTTGTTCACGCTGGATTCTTCAGACTGTAGTCACATCCATACCGGACATTCCTACATTCACATATATATATATATATATATCACTGTCTCTGTCATTGTCATGCCATTATATGTTTTGTGTATATCCTTTTCCTTTAATGTAAATACACTTGGGTTTATTGTTCATATATCCGTGTTTGTGTAAGTTTCTTCCTCAACACTATCACATTAGAGCAACACCGTTCCCTTTTATGTGTTATACCCCTTATATATTTAGGGGAGTGTTACATAGTGGTGGCCCGTACGGGGAATACATGGTGTTTCTTTTGTTATAGTGTTTCCTTTTGTGTATATGAATATGGAGGAATAAACAAAAGTAAATGGAAGAGTATTATATCAGAATCTAGATACTGATGAAAAGGATACGGAGGTAAACGACTTAAGGTGTAGCGCTGATGAAGCTCAAGTGGCTGATTTCACAGCAGGCCCATTTGTCACTATACGTTATCCTACTGCAGAAATAACATCTATGCTGAGTTCCATGTATATTTCTGATGATGAGAAAACTGATGATGATGAAGAAGATGTGTTTAATGTAAATGTAGTACAATCAATGCAAACAGAGATTGATAAACTAAAGGTGGATTTATTGGCTCTTAGTGCAAAAGTACAACATAATGAACAGGAGGTAATACAGTCGGTAGATAGTTCCCTTAATAGAGAAACCAGTTTCCGGGAAGAGCTGTTACAATTTTTTGGAGCATGTATATGCCGTTCCTTGGAGGAATTACGATAATGATCGCTAGGATTCTCATCTCGTGGGACTTATAACAGTCACCCTCATCACATTGATCCTGCTCATGGACTGAACATATCTCCGGTGAGACCGATCTAACACTGTTTGTTTGTACACGCTGGATTCTTCAGACTGTAGTCACATCCATACCGGACATTCCTACATTCACATATATATATATATATATATATATATATATCACTGTCTCTGTCATTGTCATGCCATTATATGTTTTGTGTATATCCTTTTCCTTTAATGTAAATACACTTGGGTTTATTGTTCATATATCCGTGTTTGTGTAAGTTTCTTCCTCAACACTATCACATTAGAGCAAACTGTTCCCTTTTATGTGTTATACCCCTTATATATTTAGGGGAGTGTTACAAGTAAACATTGACTGAATGTTCATTTTTGGGTGAACTATACCTTTAACCAGCCAGTTCTGCTGCCACCTTCAAAATACTTTTGAAACTCCATGAAAATGCCATTAAAACAGCTGTGCTGGAAATACAGTAGGCTAATACCGGTACTTGTTTGAAAAAAAAAATGTTGGGTACACCGTATATATGCTTTAGAGTTGAATTTACAATGTCTACAAAGTCGAATCCTACATGTTAAAATACATTTTCCTGTCCTAGCGTTGTAGAGCCAAATATTAGTAAGCTATTCGTTTTGGTTTGTTTGGTTTAGATAATATGTTGCGAGAAATGGTTGATTCCTCCTACATTTCTACATAATTATTAATCTCTTAGGCCTTGCTTTTGGGGATTTAGTGAGTGCTGTCATAATATTTGTAAATTTTGGCTTTGGGGGGAAGGGGTCATATTTACCATTACCCCACTCAGTCACTGAAGGAATATGTACTCAATCAGTGGGTCAGACTGAGTATGTCCATGTGGATAATGTGAAGGAAACCATAATTTAACCCACTGGACAGGAAGTGCATTGAAGCCTACACATAGGTTTCTCATTTTAAGCACTGTGTGGTCTGCCTGTCAGGCAGAATGGGGCTAATTTTTCCATTTGTGAAGATCAGGGTAAAATTACACTCACCTAAAGGATTATTAGGAACACCATACTAATATTGTGTTTGACCCCCTTTCGCCTTCAGAACTGCCTTAATTCTACGTGGCATTGATTCAACAAGGTGCTGAAAGCATTCTTTAGAAATGTTGGCCCATATTGATAGGATAGCATCTTGCAGTTGATGGAGATTTGTGGGATGCACATCCAGGGCACGAAGCTCCCGTTCCACCACATCCCAAATATGCTCTATTGGGTTGAGATCTGTTGACTGTGGGGGCCATTTTATTACAGTGAACTCATTGTCATGTTCAAGAAACCAATTTGAAATGATTCGAGCTTAGTGACATGGTGCAATATCCTGCTGGAAGTAGCCATCAGAGGATGGGTACATGGTGGCCATAAAGGGATGGACATGGTCAGAAACAATGCTCAGGTAGGCCGTGGCATTTAAACGATGCCCAATTGGCATTAAGGGGCCTAAAGTGTGCCAAGAAAACATCCCCCACACCATTACACCAGCACCACCAGCCTGCACAGTGGTAACAAGGCATGATGGATCCATGTTCTCATTCTGTTTACGCCAAATTCTGACTCTACCATCTGAATGTCTCAACAGAAATCGAGACTCATCAGACCGGGCAACATTTTTCCAGTCTTCAACTGTCCAATTTTGGTGAGCTCTTGCAAATTGTAGCCTCTTTTTCCTATTTATAGTGGAGATGAGTGGTACCCGGTGGGGTCTTCTACTGTTGTAGCCCATCCGCCTCAAGGTTGTGCGTGTTGTGGCTTCACAAATGCTTTGCTGCATACCTCGGTTGTAACAAGTGGTTAGTTCAGGCAAAGTTGCTCTTCTATCAGTTTGAATCAGTCGGCCCATTCTCCTCTGACCTCTAGCATCAACAAGGCATTTTCGCCCACAGGACTGCCGCATACTGGATATTTTTCCATTTTCACACAATTCTTTGTAAACCCTAGAAATGGTTGTGCATGAAAATCCCAGTAACTGAGCAGATTGTGAAATACTGAGACCAGCCCGTCTGGCACCAACAACCATGCCACGCTCAAAATTGCTTAAATCGCCTTTCTTTCCCATTCTGACATTCAGTTTTGAGTTCAGGAGATTGTCTTGACCAGGACCACACCCCTAAATGCATTGAAGCAACTGCCATGTGATTGGTTGATTAGATAATTGCATTAAAGAGAAATTGAACAGGTGTTCCTAATAATCCTTTAGGTGAGTGTATATTAATCAACATTATATAATGTTGATTAACAGCCATTTATGATGATCTTGTATATTAGGGTGTTTCTTCAACTATGGGCACTTTGGCCTTGTAGAAAATCTCTTAAACTCTCTTAAAATACCCTTTTCAGGTACACTTTATCAGGTACACCTGTACACTTATTAATGTGATTAGTGCAATTCATAAAATCTGTAACTGCTGACCTCCTGGGATATTCACGCACAATAGTCTCTAGATTTTACACAGAATGGTGCCAAAAACAACAAAAAAACATCCAATGAGAGGCAGTTGTGTGGACGGAAATGCCTTGTTTGATGAGAGAGGTCAACGGATAAGGCCAGACTGGATTGAGCTGACAGAAAGGCTACGGTAACTCAGATAACCACTCTGTACAATTGTAGTGAGCAGAATAGCATCTCAGAATGCACAGCTCGTCCAAACTTGAGGCTGATGGGCTACAATAGTAGAAGACCACGTCAGGTTTCACTTCTGTCAGCCAAGGCAGCAGTGGGCCTATCATCGGTGTACCTCAGCAGAAATTCATCAGACCAGGCTATGCTTTTCCAGTCTTTAACTGTCCAGTTTTGGTGAGCGTGTGCCCACTGCAGCCTCAGTTTTCTGTTCTTGGCTGACAGAAGTGGAACCCGATGTGGTTTTCTACTGTTGTAGCACATTTGCCTCGAGGTTAAATGTGTTGTGCATACTAAGATGCAATTTTTTCCCATTCTGATGGTTGATGTGAATATTAACTGAAGCTCCTGACCCATATCTGAACGATTCTATGCATCCACTACTGCCACAAAATTGGCTGATTAGATAATCGCATGAATAAGTGTACAGGTGTACCTAATAAAGTGGTCAGTGAGTGTACATGCATCAAAGGATTTTTTTGATAATAATTTTTTTCTGAACCAACATTGTCCTTTCTACCATATATCTAAATACAGTGTTCAATAACATTTGTAAAAATTTTTGCATCATTTGTCAAAAATACAGCCTTGTAGATCGAAGATTTTTCAGATTAGATACGGCGCACAAAAATATTCTCTTATTTTTATTATAAGATATTTACCGTATTTTTTTGTTTTCTTCGCAAGACTCATATTTCATCTCAAGAATGCTCTTCACTCTACCATGTTGTCTATTTGGTTACACTAGTGTACACTTTGAGAACACTAGCTTTTGAAACAACTTTATTAGTTAGGTTATGGTGGAAATGACTCCACAGCTGAGGGACATTTGTAATCTGAATAATAAAAAAATTAAATAAAAGCAGTGTAAATAATTTTCACATAAGACATCACATTGAAATAGCAGCTCTAATGTTCAACAGAGTTAAAAAGAGTTACACTTTAAGGGTATTCACACTTGAGGATACTCAAGTCAGTTGTTTTTGGAACTCAAAATTCAATAACTTGAGTATTATAGTATTATAATATAATGCTTAATAATAATAATAATTATTATTAGTAATATTATTATTATTAGTAGTAGTAGTAGTAGTAGTAATCTATTCTTTTAAATGTATAACAATTAATTATTATAATAATTACTTTAATTGTAATTATATTTCAAATATTTTTTACAATAGCGATATTACAAAAGTAATACATTTGTCTTAATTCATTTTCACACAGCATTGCTCGACATTAAACCCTGAAGCCTTTTTTGGCAAAAAAATTAAGAAAACATTTCATTTTCTGTAGGTAAATAAGAACCGTTTTAATATGCTTCTCATTGAAAATCTGGTGAAATGCTGTGGGTGTAGGGGTGTTAACATTTGCACTGATATCGATTAAATTCTATTAGGATTCTTTACCTAATGATTACGATGCATTGTGAAATTTGAAAATTGGTCACCATTCGATTTGATCCGATATCATATCGTTTTTCACATAGATTCATATAGAGCTATTTATTTATTTTAAATATGGGAAAAAGCATTCAACATTTGTACTGAACTTTCTGAATTTAGACAGCATGACATGCACCAAAATTGAGCACTAGATTCACAGACACGTTTAGGACCAAAGAGGTTGACGTATGTGTAGCTGTATAAACTGAAAAATAATACTAAGGTTACCTGCATTTTAGATTGATAAAAATAAAGGATAACATATTTTCCAATGCAACATAATGGCTTTGATGCAAACACACACAGACAAACAGACAATATGTAAACCGTGGAATATGCATTATAGATTTGCATATTATGTAAAATGGGAGAGAGGCAGCAGGTGGCAAAATGGAGGCAGCAGCGCTTGTCAAGCATGCTCATGAGAATTCTACATCATTATCATGAGGGACAAATTACGGCACACCGTGCTGGAATTTTGTTTTTTTATCTTTTCACGGCTGCCAGTTGTCATTGACCAATCAGAGGTGATTTTAATCAACCAGTATTTAGCATTTTAGTCTGAACTTTCTTAGTTTTCTTTCCTCTAAAATTATACAGTATGTTTACTCCAATGATGGTAGGTTAAGGGTTGGAGTTTGAGTTAGGGGGGAGCTCCTGTTGACTGCATTACATAATTTAAAACTAAAAACAACTCACTATACAACTCGCATTTGTGCCACTCTGTGGGCATTTCACTCGGGAACTGGAGCTCACACGTGCCCATACGTTCGGCCACTGGTTCGAACTTTGAGAAGCACAAACCAGTTTCATCTGAAGAAATTTTTAACTACTGCCAAATTCACAGTTTCGAGCAAAGGGTTTCGGTGGTATTTCAGGCAGGAATTAGTCCTCCACACATACTTGCTTTCAGGTCTGGCTCCATTTTCCACTGATCCAATCAATTCCCGATGAAAAAAATCATGTCCCGCCCCTACATTTCTGTCTACTAAAGTAAAATGAGTTGTGAATGCCATTTCTTGTTGACTTTGTTTGAGACTAGCTTTATTTTTATTCCTTAAAGCATTTTGATTTGAGATCAGTAGCTACACTGTAAAAATGTACAGTAAAATTTTTTTATTTGTTAATGGGTAGTTTATTTATGACCTTAAAATATATGATAAGACAATACATGTAATTTTACAGTAAAATGTTTTAAAAAAAAATGTTTTTAGATGTAAAAAGTATAATTTGACCATAAAATTTACAGTAAAACTTTGTTATGTTTAAAAAGAGAGCACACATACTTCTTATGGTAAATTATTGTTAAAATTACGGTGATAACCAATAATCGGCGTTCCCAGAATTCCCTGCATTGCCCATCACGTTTCAAAGTTAAGTTTCTTCTTATTTTTAACATCAGTTGTGTACTTTGGGGTGTTCCGTGTTAGATTTTATGTAGTTTAGCTAATGTTTATTGCATTATTTTAATTTTACATGTGTTACCCTGATGGTATTTTGTGTTTGTGTGAGTGACATTGTGCACACTGAAGTGTTGTATGTGTGATAGAGCTGTCAGGAGATGTGTGATATTCTTTGGGTCAATATAATTTAAATTTAGTTCTTTATGGACTTGTATGTGGATTGATGTTGTGTCAGAGCTTTTGACAGACACATTTATCATTCTAAATGGAAGAGAGACATAATTTTAGATCTTATTAATTCTTTGGCTAGATACTATGGTTCGGTAAAGCCTACTGAGCTGTCTGCGTAGGCAGCATTTTAAAGGGATAGTTCATCCAAAAATGAACATTCTCTCATAATTTGCTCATGCCATCCCAGATATATAAGACTTTTTCTCTTCTGCAGAACACAAATTATGATTTTTAGAAGAATATCTCAGTTCTGTAGGTCCATCAAATTGAATCGAATGGTGGCTAGAACTCTGAAGGTTCAAAAAAGGCAGCATAACAATAAGACTCCAATGGATAAATCCATATCTTCAGAAGCAATATGATAAGTGTGGGTGAGAAACTAATATTTAAGTTTTTACAATACAGTTCCACTTTCACTTTCTTTCACATAATAAATGTGAAAGTGGAGATTTATGATAAAAAGGACCGAAATATTGATCTGTTTCTTACCCACTTCTATCATATCGCTTCTAAACATTGTTTAAACCACCGGAGTCATGTGGATTACTTTTATGTGCCCTTTATGTGATTTTTGGAGCTTAAAAAGGTCTGGTCACCATTCACTTGCATCATAAGGACCTACAGAGCGAGATATTCTTCTAAAACTTGTCCCTGCAGCAGTCAGCACCCATATAAGTCTGAAGTTGCCATTAAAGATTATACGCTTCGCTGTCCTATTGGTGACAGATCACATTATACTTAGTTCACTATGAGTAATTCCCTAGTGTGAATGGGTTGTTCTAAAGACATGACAATGTTTCTAGATGTGTTTTATTATTTGCTGCCTCCAGCACTAGCTACATTTAACCTCTCGATGGGCTAACATCACTGCATGTGATGACACATAAGTGCAGTATTCCTCACATTACACCATAAAATTCAAATATGAGGAACCAAATAACAATGTATGTTAAGTTGTGGATGCAGTATCACAGAGAGACTGTGAATGACTCATCACTGTTTGTTAAAAATCAGCAAAGAAACAGATTAGTATACCATTGGCTTATAGAGACAAGGATGTGTTTTTCAATAAAAATATGTGAAGTACATGTTTCGAGACTGGTTAGAAAATGTTCTCAATTCACCAACTAAAATCTTCGGTCACAATAACCCAAAAGCTGAACTGAACTAAAGCTCAAGCTGTTTGTGATCTAAATTAAAGCCACATTCTTAAAAGGTGTTTCTTTTCAAATCCCAGTTGATATGGTACATTTTTTTTAAGCGATTCTTATTATACACATTATACACAAATCACTTTGTAAACTATATAGATATAGAACACAGTTATAAAGTAACATATGCAAACAAAATTTTAATTGGTATGTCAAAACTAGGATAGCTATAATTTAAACCTTTTGAAATGTTCTGCATTGATAACCGTCAGAACATGTTTAGAGCTCATGAGTATTGATGCTGTGACAGAGGTTGGCTGAAAGAAAGTGTTTGGATGAGTGTTGGGTATTTTATAAATTCTCAGAAGTCCAGATGGGCCATAATTGATGCTTGCACTGGACGACAGTGTCATAATCTTCTCTGAAGCCCTTTAGGGGCTACATCAATGGCCCATATCTCATGGGAGTATAAAATAGGATTGGCCCTGTGTTTGGATTTTCCACTGTTTTTAAGCTAGTTAGAGATAAATGTAATGATTTTTAACCATGACTTTTTAATTATCCCCAAGACTGAGTAATCATAACATACTGCAAATTATGGCATGTTGTCTGCCCATATAATATTTAAAATGAAGAAATGGCAACAATAGAAATCCACTGATTGCTCATTTATTATACTTTGAAATATATAATTTTACAGTAGTGTAATTTAGCCTCTAGCTTTGCAGAGAGTAATTTACTCTACTATTGCGACATCATCAAGTAGGTGCGTAAAGTAGGCACTGCTGCTTTCTTTTTTCTTTTTTTTTTTAACTGTTTGGAGATTAAAAGTGAAGTGCTTCAATTTTCTGATATTAAAATACTTTTTACTATACCAGTTTAATATGCAGAGACAACTATAAGTAAGCGATCCAAGCATTGATTGATTCCCCCCCAAAAGTGTAAATACTGTGGATATGTGGCACTATCAAAACATTGATATTTGATGTAAGATGCTCTAATGGACCATTCATAGAGGATTAAGTTCTTGCATTCAAAGGCACTGAGACAGGGTGCAACAGAATGGAACAGATATTTTTTTTCAAAGTTGGACTGCTATACTGTCTTATAAAGGTGGTACTCATGGTGCAAGACTCTGTAAAACAGTGTAGCACAGTACAACGGCCAAAGACCGTTGAAGCCTGTTTGAAGCATGTGAACATCTTGTATTTACTATTGAAACAGTAAGTTTGTGTGAAACATATTGAAGGGTTCAACCCTTGTTTTTAAATAGCCAATAGCCTTTAGCTTTCATCACAGCCCAGCAAAACTACACTTAACATCTTGTACTATAAATAAATCCCAGCCACTTCCTTTGCAAACAATTGGTGTTTAGGAAAGAACAACAGGGCTGTACAGTGCAACATATACATCGCACGTGCTACAAAAAATCAGTCTGTGCGATAAAATAATTTACCACAGCAGCACCCGTGCGACACAGTTTTGCATGTGTGTGAGACCGAGCCGCTTGTTTGTGTGTGAGGTTAATCGATGGCGCATCGCTATTTTACTTGGTAGTTGTAATCTATTGTGCAATTAAAAATCATGTCCCTGCAGTGTAGTTCATACATCCAACACCAATTCCCACAATTTCTAGGGAACAATCCCATAATTCCTATGTAGTTGCCTCTATGCCATTTCCTCAGCTAGTCGAGCAAGTTAGATAAAGACAGTAAAATGAAGGAGTATTTTCATGTGCTCAACCAAAACCCCAAACGAGCCGGTAAGGAAGCAATGAAAGAAGCAACACTGCCAAAAAAAATTAAGGGAGAAACAAAGGGGAAAATGTATAAATACAATGCCAATGGCTAAATTTTGATGCTAAACAACAGCTCTTGTCTGTTACTGGTTCATGGAGGCTCCAGAAAAAATTTGAGTAGACAATCCTTATGTAATGGGTAACAGCATTTTAAAAAGGGATAACATAAAAAAAACACAGCACTTCCCAATGCCACACCAAATAGGAAAGAGTGGCCAGCAGACATGCTAGATCTGTGACACACACACACGTACACACACAGTGCACTAAAGCAATGATGCAACTGTTGACAGTGTGAGTCCAGTAGATGAGTGTCATGATTTGAGTGAGTTTGCTGGTTTGCAAATAAAAGAGATCTTTTATTAAGTGATGTCTGCCCACAGACCCACAGATTTGTCTTGCTAATTTGAGGTGTAACATATGGATGTTGTGATTGTGATTAGTGATATTGGTCTATATCAGTGTTTCCCAAACTGGGGTATGTGAGGTGACAATGGGGGTACGTGAATGACATTCTGAGATTTACCGTTCTTTCAATTTCATCAAAGTCTAAAGTAACATTCAAACCCAGTTCATGTATTTCTCACTGGCAAAAATTATTTTGTGTGCCCTCTAGTGTAGAAACACCAAAAAGGTTGTGTCATAAAGGTCAGAAAAATATGCAATGAAATTACCCGACATTTACTCATGCGTCATGTGTCAGACAAGTATCTTTTTTCTTCAGCCCAGCCCTGTGCTAGGTGACATAGCTAAGTGATAGCAAGTGGTATAATTCAGTCAGTCGTCCACGATTTTAGTTTTGTTTTATTTTTTTTGTAGTTTAAAACGTAATTTGTATTTAAGGTTAGATGCATAGGGAGTTTTAATTCTGATGGTATAAGTTCAAAAGCTTTGATGACAGGTGTCAGACATTCAGCAGCAAAAAATTATTTTCCATATTCACACGCAGTAATTTTCAGTTTGCTCACACGCTAGAGAAATGTTTTTACATTGTTGCATGATGTTTTTACAGCAAATGAGCTCAACCTTGCTAACAGTGTCAAATGTGACATAAAAAGCACACTGAACTGACCGCACAATTGCACAGATACTTACCGCAATGCTCGAATTCGGCCGGCGATGCCATACCTGTAATGATGCGCAATTCCAGGCACAGAACTGAACACTATTCTTGCATACCGCAACACGATGAGGGGAGAGTTTTCAAGTAATGCAGTTATATCATATCTAGCATTCCCATCTCAATCGGTAAACCATTTATTCAGTATATGTATATGATTAATATAACATGTTTAATATAAGGGAGTTGTTTTACAAAGATAATTGTGCTAAACATAAATTTTTTCAAATGACCTTGTGTGAATTTTATCTATGCATTACAGAGGGGTACGTGAATGGATGTTGAATGTTTGAAGGGGTACGCCACTGTAAAAAGTTTGGGAACCACTGGTCTATATAAACCAAATTGTTAAGCATTTTGGGCAAATAAAGAAAATGTTTGTCTGAAAATATTTCTTGATAAGGTTTGGATTTTGTGTGATCTTTATGCAACATTAATGTCCTTTGCCAGTCACATGCCTGTTTAAGTGATGAAATGCACTACTTGTGGTTGTTTTCAGAGATGGTAACAGATGTTTTATACTTGTGCTACAATTGAGTGGTCTGTGCTACAAAACTTTCAAGCTTTGTCGCACCAGTTCTATGTGCAAAAAAGGTTAACGTATAGCCCTGACAAATGGTGGAGCAACTGAAGACACATTATAAACCATGATTAGCATACTTGCATTTTTGGTGATGTTTGATTATGGCTATTTTCATCATTTTCAAATTTGGACGACAATGTACATAAACTGACCATTTTACCCAAATTGTGTGTGTGCTATGCATATTTATGCTCATTAGAGTATCGCATTGTTCTTTTCACATTACCTGTATTAAAATAATTTGAAAGGCATGGTCTCCGGTGCACTTTCCACAAGGAGCACAATTTGCATGACATGCTGACTTGTTGCCTATGGACCCTTCCAAATCAGTCACTTATGAGGTTTCCTGCCATTAAAGGTCCTGTTATACTGTGTTTTTCATTGCTGTGCGGATAACGAAATTTGCATCACACATACTGTGTGCAGAGCGTTTAACAACGTGGACAACTGAAGTATACTTTGGCCTTAAGGATGCTGCCATAGAAGGCAACTGCCTCTGAAGAAAGCCAACAAGACCGCTTGTTGGTTTTGAAAAAGAGACCCATTGCCTAAAAGTGACAAAAAACTATTTTGTTTTCATGATGTGTCAGATATAGTGCAGATGGACTGTAGAAACATATAAAAAAAATTACAATTTGATGCAATTCCCGAATTTGGAAATATGCAAATTCTCCCTTCTGAGCTCCTTTTATAAACCAACTTTATAAGAACAAATGAAGCTGTCAGAAATTCATATTTTGTTTCTCAGGATAAACAAATATCAAAACAACCAAACAAAGATCATAACTGTGCCGACGTCTTAAGATCAGGGTCTCCTCTCATTCTGAGGTTAGTGCCTATTCTCTGGAACAAGAGATTGTTTTTGATCCAGGGTAAGCTGCTCTAAAAAGCTCTTCTCTGGTTTCAAACTATTTGCTCTTGTCTTTGAAAGTCTTCCAGTCTTTCTCATTAAAATATATTTTTCTTAAATCCTATCTTTAAGGAGGTTGAGTGTGTGTGTGTGTGTGTGTGTATGTGTGTGGTTTACAAGGACATTTTAGGTTACAAACTAGTAATTACAAAGGTATTATGCTTATATAATATAAATGTGGTTCATGAGGACATTTTTAGTGTCCCCATAATTCAAATAGCTTAAAAAACATACTAAAATATATTTTTTTGAAAATGTAAAAATGCAGAAAGTTTTTTGTGAGGGTTAGGTTTAGGGTTAAGGGATAGAATCTATATATAGTTCGTACTGTATAAAAATCATTATGTCTATGGAGAGTCCTCATAAGGATAGCCGCACCAACGTGTGTGTGTGTGTGTGTGTATATGATTTTTAGTCCGACCACACTTCAGCGGGCTGCTCGTTACACTTGTAATTAAACGGGGCAGGTCTCTACTCGCACATACCCTGTAGGGTTTCTATTTCTTTTCATTTGATTATCACCTGCAACTCTGCTGTAACTCTGCTGTAACTAAACTAACATGTGTGGACATATATCATACAGTATGAACATGTGTGGACTTTTCCCTATAGCAAAGTTACATCCCCTTTTATCTAAAAAAAAACACCTGCTTCGGCCAACAGAACGCATCAAACTATACAGTCCAATGAGTGAATGAAACAAGCAATATACCCACTTTATTCATTTATTTATTTTTAAATCATGAGGTTTGTTGAGGACAGGTGTGCTATTACCTTTCTAAGGGATCAGTCTGGCAGACGATAAAATGGTAAAAAAAATCCCATTGACTAGCATTTCTCGGAGAGTTACCCGAGCCATATCTACATTTATATTTATTAATTTAGAGAAAGATTTTATTTTTAAACAACAAACTGGGAAATATCTTGACTGGGATAAGTAAGCAAATACCTAGAAACCTGCCAGAAGGTCTTACTTACATCTTAGTAACTACATAGCAATGTCCTGGCAACCACCCAGAACATACTAGCATCGTGGTGGTGACTTTTGCGCAAGCAAGTACCACTAACATTATCTTCAGAAAATTAAAAAACCTAGTTGTCTTACCTAAGACTGAGAGTGTTGGTCAATATAGTTGGTAAGTATAGTAACTTTTATGGTACTTTGTTTGTGTGCTTTATTGTCCTTTTTTGGAGCTTGACAGGCTGTGGTCTCTATGAATTATCGTGTGAAAATAAGCTTCACAATGCTTTTGCAATTTTCAATTGCAGTCACACAACAAATTCCAAAAAAGGGAACATATAACATGCATTTAATATAATATATGCATTTAAAATTAATTTTTACATCACCACAAGACAAACTACTCTTTCTTTCTGGTGGGAAGAAATTTCACTCCGGATGGTGCAGGACCCTAAATTTTCCTTTTCCTTGATATGTAGGACAGGAAAAGTGTCACAGAGGGAGATAGAGCCAGGATGGAGCAGAGTCATGCGGGGGCCCTCCATCCATCCTGAGCAAAAACAAACCACAGCTGCAGCTTGCTACACCACCACACCCTAGAGAGAGCTGTGCTTTTTGTTTTGCTAGCTGGTATTTATGTGAATCTACTTGACGCTGGGAGCATAAAGAGAAAGAAAGAGTGTGAGAAAGACTTGATTAATGTGACACTTCCTTTAGAACTCACTATTTTTACGATATTTACTTTCTGCCTGCTTAGTATCTCGTGTAGTTTTTAGTCTAGTCAGGTACTTCCAGCACCTTATTGACATATTTTTTTCTTCTTCTTTCTCTAATATGTACAAATACTGTATGGAAAGGTGTAGAAATAGCATATACAGATAATACAGTAATACAGTGAAGATAAATAATCTAAAAAATTTAATTTTACAGTTTTTATGGGTTTTAGGGTTAAGTTTTTACATATTTGAAATGGTTTCTAAATAGGCCTAAATCTTGTGATCAGTATTACCAAATAGCATACAGTACAAAGGCTTTTATTTATCTCTTCTCATTTTGTGAATAAAATACTGTATTTGTGTTTCCATGAATTGTAGTGAAGCTTTAAGATGGATTCTTCTTTTACATTTACATACATACATAAATTGATTTGTCCCAACATTTCTACACATTGTGTGACCGTCAGTGTTGTTTATGCCCTTGTGTTAGGGGTGACTCATTATACTGAGGTAGTGTAGTGATGTGAAATTAGTTTTGGAGCTGCTGAGGGGAGGGTGAACTGCCTCTGACAATGGGAGCAGTTTTAGTGAACAGATATGGGGAAAGCATCGAGCAGGGAAAATCCCAAGCAGTTAACTCCAACCAGTTTGCAAAATTTCCCCTTCCACGTAGGTCAGCGGGTCTCTGGTGAGTTCCTGAGAAGACAGCTAACCTCTCGTTTTTAGAAACAAGCCCCATCTGTTATTTGTATTCAATCAGTGCTCATCTACAAACTGTTACAGAGAAGTTTATTACATCAAAAGACTGTTTTGAAATGACTTCTTTGGTGTGGTATAGAAGGCACCTTCCATGAATAGTGTACAAATTGGTGCCCAATTAGAAATCCAAACTTTTTTTTAGAGAGAGAACTACTAGATAATTTATTATCTAACATAAAATTAACACAGCATGGACAATTGCTAGTTTTCAACACAATTAAACCATACAACAATATCATCATTTTGACATCTGTTAAACTGATATTCAATTCAAGTAAAAATAATAATAATCAACTTATTTTAATTACCAAAAACGAAATATTTAGCTGCATCCTACATTTTCCATGCAACCCTGTTACCAGATGATTTAGCTCTGAGTAAATAAATAACGTTTGTGACACAGAGGAAGTAACATTATTGGGACCCATGCTATACAGCATGGTGGTAAGAAAAGTAAATAATCTCACTAACACTTTACAATAAGGTTCCATTCATTACCATTAATTGATGCATTAGGTATCATGAACTAACCATGAACTATATATTTTCATGAAAGAATCGCACGTTCCCAGCTAAGCTCAGTGTGGTCCTTCTTGAGACATAAAGACAACAGAGCGTATGAGCTCTCCATCCCAAACAAGACAATGGATATGCTGAGTAATTTTTAATTAGTAATGAGTAATTCCTGGACTCGTTCCTTTACTTCCATCTTGGCATGAATAAATATGGCTTCCACTGTCAAAGGAGCTCCCGCCATAACTCAAACCCAACTCTTGTAACTGCTTTGACGTCATTTTCCCTAAAGTTCATTGCCAGTTTATGTATTTCTGTTAACCAAAGAACATTATCAAGCAGCTGGTTGACTTGTACAGACATGATTTGTCATAGATCTAAACATCACTGCCTATGATATTCCACAATCCTGTTTGTGCTGTTCGGTGCATGGTTGAAAGAATAAAAATGGTAAATTAATTTATAAATGTCTATTTTTTCACATTTTTAATTTTTATTTATGACTCCATTTCTATTAGAAATATGCATTATAGTTAATAAATATGGGTTAGAGGAGTCACGTGGTGCCATGCGGGGGTCAAACGTGTGAATGATGTTCTCTGCGCATCGATACATCCTGCTACATAACTGTTCAAAGAAGACATCATGTCAAAGAATTCTAAATCCTCGGGCTCTGGAGATATTAAAAGACACTTACATGCTCAAGCTGATATCTCAGATTGGCCCACAGACCAGCGAATCGGTTTGGATGGTGTGGCGGGAGAAATTCAGCGGCAACTGGCAAACATGTCTGCAATGCTGGCGAAAGTCATAGAGGACCTGGAGGATCTTGCTGTAATACATCCAATGATTACTGTGATGGAGGCGAAATTCTCCAAGTTGGTTTCAAGAATCAGGGATGTCGAGAGATGGATTGTCATCGGAGAGGGAATTAGCTGCTACTGAGTTTACTGATTACTGAGTTTTGTAAGCCTAAAATTACACTGGACTTCCTGTTGCTGACGGCACAGCATGCATGCATGCAGCATGCATGCTGCACGAGAGTTTGTTTGTGGCCTGCTTAGCATTGCTTATTCTCAAACGTTCATCGTTATAGTCATCGTCATAGTTATATCCTTTGTCATTTTACCGCGTTTCAGGTTTTTCTGCTTTTCTTCTGTTTCATCTGCGTGTATTTTACCTGTTGCTGCTGGCACCTAGTCTGTGTTTGTAGCCTGCTAGTTTTTTAGCATCGCTTATATATCTGTTTTCAGCCTTTAATCCTTAAACATCTGCAATTTTTAAGCACGCATCGGGTCTTCCCTTGTATTATTCTCTTATCGCGATTCAACTGCGCGCATATTCCACCTGCATCCGCGTTCTATTTTTATTGCGATTAAACTGCTCTGGTCCCCTCCCTGCTCATCGTGGTGACAAGGTTTATAGTAGATTAGTGTCACTGAATGGCTGGATGTCTGAGTGGTGTCTGAAGAATAAAATAGGATTTATAGACAATTGGAAGAGTTTTTGGGGTAGACCTGACCTGCTAAAGAGAGACGGACTCCATCCCTCCAGGGAAGGTGCCGCTCTCCTCTCTAGAAATTTGGCTCATAGTCTTAATAATGATATTACTTGACTAACTGGGGCCCAGGTCAGGAAGCAGACAAACTGGTTAATCCAAACCTCTGCTAGCTGCCTTGAGATGTCACACAGGTCACATAAACTACAACACATAGAGACTGTATCACCTAGATATCTCATAAAGACTGTGTCTGTTCCCGAACTACCAAACACAATACCCTCACTAAATCATTTAGAAAAAATTGGATTAAGGTCAAACTTAACAAAACAAACAAATTAAAAATACACATCATATAAAAATAGGGCTACTAAACATTAGATCTCTTTCTACCAAAGCACTAATTGTCAATTAAATTATTACAGATCATAGATTGGATGCACTCTGTTTGACTGAAACCTGGCTTGATCCGGATGAATATATTAGTTTAAATGAATCTACTCCCCCAGTTTAATGTTATAAACATGAGCCTCGTCTGAAGAGTCGAGGAGGAGGTGTTGCTACAATTTACAGTGAAGTTTTTGGTGTTATTCAGAGGACAGGATATAAATGTAAATCTTTTGAACTAATAATGCTTAATGTTACACCGTCAAATATAAATAAAAAATCTCTGTCGTCTTTTACCCTTATTACAGTTTATAGATCACCAGGGCCTTATTCTGATTTCCTTAGTGAATTTGCTAATTTTTTTATCAGATATTTTAGTTACTGTAGATAGCCTTAATTGTTGGTGACTTCAATATTCACATAGATAATGAAAATGATACATTGGGATTAGCATTTATTGATATTCTCAACTCTCTTGGATTCAGACAAAATGTAACAGGACCAACTCATCGCCATAATCATAAGATAGATTAAATTGTTACATATGGAGTTGATGTTGATAATATAGAAATTCTGCAGCAGAGCAATGATATCTCGGATCATTACCTCGTTTCTTGTATGCTGCAATCAACTAATGTTACTCAATTTACACCACACTATCGTTCAGTTAGAACTATTCTTTGAACCACTAAAGATAGCTTCACTAATAATATTCCAGATCTATCTCATACACTCAATAAACCCCAAACCCCAGAAGAACTTGATGAAATAAAAAAAAAATATAAATGCAGTCTTCTCTAGCACCCTTGATATTGTCGCCCCAGAAATAAGCCCTGCACCATGGTACAATGATCACACTCTTGCTCTCAAGAGAGCAGCTCGGAAAATGGAGCGCATGTGGAAAAATACAAAATTAGAAGTATTTCGAGGTGCATGGAAGGATAGTGTCTGTAGCTACAGACAGGCTCTAAAAGCTGCCAGGTCAGCATATTTTAGTAAACTCATAGAAAATAACCACAACAATCCTAGATGTTTATTCAGTACTGTGGCTAAATTGGTTAGGAATAAAGCCTCAACAGAACCAGATATTACATCACAGCTCAAGAGTAATGACTTCATGAATTTCTTTACAGATAAAATTGAAATAATCAGAAATAAAATTGGAATTATGCAATCATCTGTCATCGCACCTCAGAAAACAGTGCCTAATAATTTTCCTCATGTGCAACTTCAATCTTTCTCTGTCATAGGTCATGAAGAGCTAACAAAACTTATCGAAACATCAAAAGCCACAACTTGTTTGTTAGATCCTATACCAACTAAGCTCTTAAAAGAGGTATCTCCTGTAATCTCAGAACCTCTTCTTAATATAATTAACTCCTCGCTATGCTTAGGACATGTCCCAAGAAACTTTAAAATGGCAATTATCAAACTGCTTATTAAGAAGCCACAACTTGATCCTGGAGAACTTGCTAATTATAGATCCATTTCAAACCTCCCGTTTATGTCAAAATTACTAGAAAAGGTAGTATCCTCCCAATTATGTTCATTTCTACAGAGAAATAGTATATATGAAGAATTTAAATTTGTAAGAGTTACAAATGACTTGCTCTTATCATCTGATCGCGGCTACATTTCTCTTCTAGTGCTTTTAGATCTTAGTGCTGCATTCGACAAGATAGATCACGACATTCTCTTGAATAGGCTGGAGAATTATGTTGGAATTTGTGGAGTTGCATTAGCATGGTTTAGGTCATATTTAGCAGACTGCTACCACTTTTTCTATGTAAATGAGGAATTGTCAAACTAAACAAAACTAAAATATGGAGTGCCACAGGGATCAGTTTTAGGGCCTCTGCTTTTCTCCATGTATATGCTTCCCCTGGGAGATATTATCAGGAATCGTGGAATAAGTTTCCACTGCTTGCCGATGATACACAACTTTATATTTCTTCAAAACCTTATGAGATCTCACAATTCTCAAAATTAGCAGTGTAACAATGAAATAAAAGATTGGATGGCCAGAAATTTCATTCTACTCTATTCTGACAAAACAGAGGTACTAATTATTGGACCAAAAAAATAAGCCGCTAAAATATAATTTGACTCTAGATGGATGTACTGTTACATCATCTTCAACAGCGAAGAACTTAAGTGTTATATTTGATACCAATCTGTCCTTTGAAAATCAAATTACAAATGTTTGTAGAACAGGATTCTTCCACCTAAGAAATATTGCTAAATTAAGGCATATGCTCTCTGTTGCTGATGCCAAAAAACTAATTCATGCATTCATGACCTCAAGATTAGATTATTGTAATGCATTACTGGGAGGATGTCCAGCAAGATCAATAAATACAATTAAATTGGTTCAAGATGCAGCAGCCAGAGTGCTGACAAGAACCAAGAAACATGATCATATTAGCCCCATTTTATCATCGTTACATTGGCTACCTGTTAAATTCTGTATTAATTTTAAAATTCTGTTAACTACGTACAAAGCTTTGAATGGTCTAGCTCCCCAGTACTTAAGTGATCTTCTACCACGCTATATTCCAACACGTTCATTAAGATCACAAAATTCTGGCCTGTTAATAGATCCTAGAATATCAAAATCCACAAAAGGAGGTAGATCATTTTCATATTTGGCTCCTAAACAATGGAATAGTCCCCCTAACACTGTTCGAGATGCAGACACACTCTCTCAGTTTAAGTCTAGACTAAAGACTCATCTATTTAGCCAGGCATACACCTAATTTATCCTCCAACCCACAATTAGGCAGCTTTAGTTGGGTCTGCCGGAACCAGAAACCAGAAACATTGAGCATGATCTCTAACTCTGCAATAAATTTAATGGCATCTATGCTAATATTATTTTTCATGGCTCAACCTCGGAACTCCTATCCTGAGGTCACCAGAACCGGCTGGATCCAGCTCCATTCCTGCTTCGTGTTGGACTCCACTGCTACATGTCGCTGAATGATGATGACTAAATGCAACCGGTGCCAGCCAAACATCAATTCAGTCTATTATGATGGACTTCAGAGGATGAACTGATGCCAACTCTAACCTGCATCACTTCGGTCTATTGATGGACTATGATCTTGAAATGGAATGCATAGACTAACTATTGCCAACAAAAGCCTTCATCAGCCAATTAACAAGGACAATTGCATCTATGTGAACTTCTGCAATTAATCATACATTTACATTTACATTTATGCATTTGGCAGACGCTTTTATCCAAAGCGACTTACAGTGCACTTGTTACAGGGACAATCCCCCCCGGAGCAACCTGGAGTTAAGTGCCTTACTCAAGGACACAATGGTGGTGGTTGTGGGGATCGAACCAGCGTCCTTCTGATTACCAGTTTACCAGTTATGTGGTTTAGACCACTACACCACCACCACTCCACACACCACCACCACTAATCAAGATGGACTTCAAAGACATTGGTCATTAATCTTACAGTTCAAACACAATCAATGTTTAAACACTGACCCTTAACACTTACTTAATTTAATAATTTTAAACCATGACTTTAACTATACATAAGTAATATTTACATTACATTCATGATGTTAGCCAGAGGGGAACTGGCCCCCACAGTGAGTCTGGTTTCTCCCAAGGTTATTTTTCTCCATTAATCTACATCTTATGGAGTTTTGTGTTCCTTGCCACAGTCGCCTACAGCTTGCTCACTGGGATTATTAATACAATTATTATTTAATTATTTTTAAACAGGATTAAGAATCGTATTTTATCTAATTACACAATGATGATTCATCGACTTTATAGACATTACAGTTTTATCGTCTGTTAATGCTGATCTTCTGTAAAGCTGCTTTGAAGCAATGTGTGTTGTGAAAGGCGCTATACAAATAAAATTGACTTGACTTGACTTAATCTGCTAGTGACCAAGATAGACTTGGAATGTGTTTGGGAAAAACTGGAAGATTTGGAGAATCATAATTGTCGAAACAATGTCCGAATAGTTGGAATTCCTGAGCATGAGGAAGACCGAGATATGGTAAAATTCCTAGATGATCTCTTCCCAAGTCTGCTTGACATATAAAGCCATAAGCTGGTAATCGAGCGAGCTCCGCTGAGAGAGATCCGCTGAGAGAGATAGGTCCCGATAAATTCTGGCCAAATTTCTGAGATCATCCAATAAAGATCTTGTATGTAATGTAAAGTTGTTATGTAAAGGAAAGCTTTCTTGGAAAAAACACAGCATTTTCTTGTTCCAAGACTTTATGAATTCAGCAAGGGAGAAACGTGATCGATTCAAGGAATGCAAGAAACTCTTACATCAGTGGAAAAACGCTTTTGCACTTATGTTTCTGGCCAAATTGAAAAAAGATACTAAGGATGGCCACAAAATATTTACATGCCCACAGCAAGCATTGTCTTTCATAGAGACAATGGGGTGAGTAAGCCATTTGGTGTTTTCTTACGTGGCCCATTAGTGAGCTTGACTCAATGAACATACACTTGACTGTCTGAGGAAGCTGGCGCCATTTTGTTTCTTTTTGTGTTGGTTCCGCCTAGCGGCTGGAGTTTGATATGTGTAGTAACACTCCTTCAAGAAACTCTTGCATTTACGGAGGATTGGTTTTGCCCTGATGTTTCAGGCCAATTTGAGAATAGATATTAAGAATGACCACAAAATATTTACATTCCCACAACAAGCGATGTCTTTCATTAAATCAATGGACTGAGGAAGTCATGGTGTGTTTCTCATGTTGCTCCAATGTTAGCTTGTCTCGCTGAATATACACTTGTCCATCCGAGGAAGCCGGGTGCCTTTCTTGTTTATTTTTGTGCTGGTTCCACCTAGTGGCTGGAGTTTGATTTGTGGAGTATTTTTTTGCAGGACAGTGGAAGGATTAAGACATCTGCTGTACTCATGAAAAGCCATCTCACTTAACATTCGTTTGTCTGTCCGAGGAAACTGAACATATTATAATTTTATTTGTGCTGGTTCCGCTAGTGGCTAGAGCTTGTTTTGTGAATGAATCTAAATGTTCTTTGTGTTTATTTTGCCCATTGGCTGGAGTTTGTTTTATAGATTATATTCTGTTATGTAATTCTATCTCGCATAATTTGTATAGAAGCACAGGATTTGAGAAATCCGATGGCATACTTGTCGCGGGGACTCTCGTAGGCGTACATGGACTGTTTGAGTTTAGAGGGATGGACGCCGGCACTTTCATGCATGGGGTTAATGCACACGTTTTTCTTCCCTTCTGTTTGTTTGGTTCGTGGTCTTTATAATTTTATTTTTGACACACAATCTATTATTTCTAACATGTCAAAATATCAAATGTTAATATCAGTGATATTATCTCTATTATCTCTTTCCATGTGGAATGTGAATGGGTTTAGGCACCCCATAAATAGAAGGAAGGTTATTTCTTTTCTTAAACTTAAGAAATATGATATAGTGTTATATAAACGCATCTTTCCATGCAGGAAGCTGAAAAATTTGGGAAGGTATGGGGTGGACATGTTTTCTTTAGTCCTGGCTCAAGTAAAAGCAGTGGAGTCATTACATTGATAAGTAAACATCTACAATTAAAATGTCTCAAACAGATTAAAGATAAATTAGGAAGAGTCATTGTTGTTTTAAAGAAATTCAGAGGCAAAGGTTTATTTTGGCCCATCTGATACAATTCAAATGTCTCAAACAGATTAAAGATAAATTAGGAAGAGTCATTGTTGTTTTAAAGAAATTCAGAGGCAAAGGTTTATTTTGGCCAATATTTACACACCTAACACTGATGTTCAGGGCTTTTTTTATAGATCTTGAAGGGATGATGCAAGCCGATAACACCCCTCATGATATAATATTGAGAGGAGATTTTTGGATGGACTCAGTCCTTGATCATAGTGAAGCAAAAGTGTGCAAGCCCCCTAGAGCAACATTGACACTTCACAGAATGTGTAAATATATTGGTGTTACATATATTTGGAGACTTTTGAACCCATCTGATAAGGACTATACATATTTTTCATCAGTCCATAAGATTTATTCTAGAATAGATTTTTTTATATTAAGTCAGCACCAGAGCAAGAAGTCTCACTGAGGGAAATGTGTACTTGCGCAGCCCCAGGGGCCAGCTGTGTGCAGCACATCTGTGCTGTGAGGGGCCTCCATTATGGAGTACCAGAGCGGGAAATGGGTATTGTCCTGGGAGGCAAAGAGATCTAGATGTGCCATGCCGAACCGGTCCCAGGTCAGCTGGACCACCTGGGGTGGAGCCTCCACTCTCCGATGAGCGTAACCTGTCGCGACAGTGCATCCGCCATCGTGTTGTGGTTGCCCGGGATGTGAGTGGCACATCTGGATACTTGCTGTAGGGGAACTCCTGTCCGCAGAAAACAGGTCTGTCCAAGGGTTGAAAGTTTGATGGCAGAAAGAGGTGATTAACACACGGTATATGTGCCACGGCGCCATGCCCATCTCGGGACTCGAGTCTGAAGTCAGTGCCGAAGTGGTCTCATATGCATCGACCCGAGTGGTGCGACCGCGGCAGAGGATGCCATATGCACCAGGAGCCTCTAGAACTGTTTGAGAGGAACCGCTGTGCCTGGCTTGAAGCGAGCGAGGCACCTGAGCACTGACTGCGCATGATCAGTTGTGAGATGCGCTGACATTGAGACTGAGTCCAAGCCGGGAAAAGAGCTGCTCTGAACCGGAGAGAGCTTGCTTTTTTCCCAGTAGACTTGAACCCCCAAAACGGCAGAAGTGTGTGAGCACCTGGTCCCTGTGGGTGCATAGTAACTCTCGAGAGTGTGCTAGGATGAGCCAGTCATCGATGTAATCAAGTATGCTGATGCCCACTTCCCATAGCGGGGCAAGGGCTGCCTTTGTGACCGTGGTGAAGATGCGAGGGGACAGGGATGGGCCAAAGGGGAGGACGTTGTATTGATCTGTCTGAGCATCAGACGCAAGCCATAGGGAGGGTCGACGCCGTGGCAGAATGGAGACGTGAAGTACGCGTCCTTCAGGTCTACCGCTGCAAACCAATCGAATGCAAACACAGGTTATAATTTGTTTCTGTGTGAGCATTCTGATCGGGAGTTTGTGTAAAGTCTGGTTGAGAACTTGCAGGTCCAAGATTGGCTGCAACCCACCGTGGGTACGATGAAGTAAGGGCTGTAGAGACCCTTCTCCATATCAGCTGGAGGGACAGGCTCTATCGAATCTCTGAGTAGCAGGGTCGTAATCTCTGTACGTAAGGTGCTGGTGCATGCAGTGGATCAAATGCCGCTGAGACAAGGTGGGAGCCTGGCTGAATCGCGTAGCCAAGTCAAATAGTCCTGGCCATCCAACACAAAGGGTTGGATAGCGACGTCCAAGCTCCATGCAATGGGCACTAACGGGACAATAGTTTTTGACGTACCAGGTGGGGATTCACAGCGGGGAGGGAGCAAGTAATAATGCATAGGGAGGCAGAAGCACGTCCCGAGGCTTGGGTGCTGAGAAAGACTCAAAGCACTTACCTTGCTCCATGCACCCGGTAGGGGGCAGGATAGAGACTGAGGAGGAGGTCCTCTAGGGACGTCTTCTGATCTCATCAGTGCTGGCCTACCAGGGCTGAACAGTCGCGGGTCCGGTGAGCCGGATCTGTAAGACTTTGGTGCCGGGGTGCCATGAGAATGGCGCGCTCCAGCTAGATGACCCAGGAAGTGAGGAAATCACTCATTTATTAACAATGTTGGCACTGCAGCCCGAAGGGGGTGCTACAATGAAGAGTAAGTAAAACAAGGGTTTTCCTCCTGGCCCTCCACCGGGGGACAGAGTGGTCTTGGTACCAGCTCCGGAGCGAAAATCTGACTACACCGCCTGCGGGGCTCTCAACGCCAGGACTGAGAGCTGGGCCCATTTGAAGCGGAGCTGTCTGTTGTGTAGTCGCAGGGGGACACCCTCGGCGGGCAGATGAGGCGCAGGCTGCGTTGAGGCGGCAGTGCGGCATGGTTTGAGATATAGCTTCCGTCTGCCTCTTCACTGCCGAAAACTGCTGGGCAAAGTCATCAACAGTGCAGAAGAGGCCAAACTGGGAGACGGGGTCATTGAGAAAGCATGCCTTGTCAATGTCATGCATCTCGACCAAATTCAGCCACAAATGGCGTTCCTGGAACACGAGGGTGGCCATCGCCTGCGCTGTAGGCTTTCGCAGTCAGTGACAACGTTGTCCTACAGGCCTTGGAGGGGAATACCGGGGGGTCCCGCCAGGTGGCAGCGTTCTCGGGACACAAGTGGATCGCAACTGCCAAGTGGATCGCAACTTATGGGTTAGATTACAACTTCAATTCCAAAAAAGTTGGGACCATATGAAAAATGCTAATAAAAACAAAAAGAAGAGATTTGTAAATTAGATTAATTATATCCCTTTGCTACATTGAAAGCACTACAACTAAACATTATATGTTTTACCATGTGAATTTCATTGTTTGTTTGTTTTAATGTACAGTAATTACATTAAACACATTAAAAGCACGCTCCAAAAAAGTTGGGGCAGTCGATTGTTTACCACTGTGAAATATCACAATTTATTCTAATAACACTTATTAAGCATTTAGGCACTGAAGACACAAGTTTGTTAAGTTTAGAAAGTGGATTTTCCCCCATTCATCCATTATTCTGTTCTGCAGCTGCACAATTGTATGGGGTCTTCGTTGCCATATTGTGTGCTATAAAATGCACCACACATTCTCAATTGGAGATGGTCAGGACTGCAGGCAGGCCAATCTAGCACCCGCACTCTCTGCTTATTAAGCCAGTATTTGGTTTGAAATTGTCCTGCTGAAAATTCTGGGATGTCCCTAGAAAATATGGTGCTAAATGGCAGTATATGCTGCTCCAAAATATTTACATATCTGTCTGCATTAATGGTGACCTCACAGATATGCAAGTTACCCATGCCATGGGCACTGACACACCCCTGACCCATACAGACACTGGATTTTGGACCTGACTATCATGGTCCTTTTCCTGTTTGGCCTGGACAACATGACGGCTGTGTTTTTCAAAAACTATTTGAAATGTGGATTCATCAGACCAAAAAACACGGTTCCACTGTTCTACTTTCCATCTAAGATGAGACCTAGCCCAGAGAAGGTGGCAGCGCTTCTGGACAGTGTTGATGTGGGGCTTCTGCTTTGCATAGTAAAGTCTTAACTTGCATCTGTGGATGCAGAGTCGAATGATGTTGACAAACAACGGTTTACTAAAGTAATCCCAAGCCCATGATCATGATATAGATAACAGATTAATGATGTTTAAGATAGTGACGTCTGAGGGATCACAGATCATGCGCATTCAGAAGTGGTTTTCGTTTTTCACTTTACGCACCGAGATTTGACCATATTCCTTGAATCTTTTAAATATATATTGCACTGTAGAATGTGAGATGCCCAAAATCCTTCCAATTTGTTTTTGGGGAACATTGTTCTCAAAGTGCTGGATTATTTGCCAAAGCATCTGTTGGCAAATTGACAAGTCTCAAATGATCCTTGCTTTTGGAGGTCTAGGCAGTTTTTGGAGGCTCCTTATATACTATGACACTATTGCCTCTACTGTTTAACATCTCCTGTTTCATATTGCCTTTTTATTTTAACTTGTCAAACCGTTATTAGTCTTAAATTGCCCCTGTATCAAATGTTTTGGAGCATGTTGCAAACATCTGATTTGAAATTACTGTACAGCTGTGGCCAAAAGTATTGGCAGTGACATAAATGTGTTTCACAAAGTTTTCTGGTTCAGTTGTTGTGGTAATGTTTCACATTGTTTCTAGATAACTGTGCAGAGTGATCAGATGCATTTTAAATCATTGCAAAAAGCTTAATTGGCCAAAAAATGTTTACTTTTAACAAATTTCACTGTTTTTTGGCCCTGGCACAAAATGACCAGCTAACATCATTTCACTAATCATATCAGCAGCACCTGGGAAAGTATGAACAAGTACTAGTCAGGTGAAATCACTCTATTATTCTGATTGGATTATAAGAGCAGACTGATTGCTATAAAAGGAGGGAAGAAGTGCTTCCAATCATTGTGTTCTTGTTCGCAATGTTTACCTCTAAAGAAAGACATGCAGCCATCATCGCTTTGCATTAAAATGCCTCACATGCAAGGAAATTGCTGCAAAGAATATTACACCTGAAATAACCATTTACCAGATCATCAAGAAATTTACGGTGAGAGGTTGAACTGCAGTGAAGAAGGCTTCAGGGCGTCCCAGAGTGTCCAGCAAGTGCCAAGACCGTCTCCTCCTGAGGAGTCAGCTATGGAATCGTGTCACCACCAGTGCAGAACTTGCTCAATATTAGCAGTGAGGCGAAGATTTTTGGACAATGGCCTGGTGTCAAGAAGGGCAGCAAAGAAGCCATTTCTCTCCAAGAAAAATATCAAGGATAGACTGAAATTCTGCTGGAAGTACAAGGATTGGACAGCAAAGTATATATTTGAGTGCAAAGTTATTTTCTCTGATGAATCCCCCTTCCGACTGTTTGGGACATCTGGAAAATCGATAGTCCGGAGAAGAACGCTACCATGAGTCCTGTGTTGTGCCAACTGTGAAGCATCCTAAGACCATCCAAAAACACTACCATGAATAAAGAATGGTATCAAAACGTCCTGCAAGAGCAACTTCTCCCAAAGATCCAGAAGCAATTTGGTGATGATCTGTGCATTTTCCAGCGTGATGGAGCACCATGTCACAAGGCAAGAGTGATAATGAAGTGGCTCAGAGACCATTACATTGAAATTTGGATCCATGGCCAGGCAGCTCCCTGGATCTTAATCCCATAGAGAACCTGTGGTCAATCCTCAAAAGGCAAGTGGACAAGCAGAAGCCCACAAATTGTGATTAATTTCGAGCACTAATAAGGCAAGAATGGATCGCCATCAGTCAGGATTTGGACCAGAAGCTGATATCCTGCATGAAATGCTTATCATTGTTTTCCAATAAACCATAGAATCACGTGAAAAATGTATCTACAAATACTGAAGCAGCAAACTTTGCAAAACACAAAATGTATGTCACTACCAATACTTTTGGCCATGTCTGTACATACAAAAGAGGTAAAACATCATAAAATATGTATTTGTAATGTTTTCAATTTAGCAAAAGGTGAATATAATTTACAAATCACTTATTTTTATTTGTATTAGCAATTTTCTTACCGCCCCAACTTTGATGGAATTGGGGTTGTATATCGCAAGTTCAGTTGAATACTTTGAATACTTCAAATTTCTGAAGGCAAACAGCCAATTACTTAATGCATTTACAATAGATGTGACTATGGTTTCTATAAAACAAACTACGACATTTTAGTTATAAAAACTGTAGCCTAAACACATTTAGAAACTATAAATACAAAATATTTTTTTTTATTTTGTATTCAATTCCCTAATATATTTCAGCAGACATATCACCCTGCAGCTCTCGCCTGGTTGCCCAATAAAACTAAGCAGGGTTGAGCCTGGCCATTATCTGGATGGGAGACCTCCTGGGGAAAACTAAGGTTGCTGCTGGATGTGGTATTAGGGAGGCAAACAGGGGGTGCTCACCCTGTGGTCTGTGTGGGTCCTAATGCCCCAGTATAGTGATGGGGACACTATACTGTAAAAAAGTAATCATTCAGATGAGATGTTAAACTGAGGTCCTGACTCTCTGTGGTCATTAAAATTCCTGCATTTGTCTGCTAGGGAGGTGCCCCTGGCCAGTATCCATGAGGACGCAACACTTATTGCTGAGTCTGGATTGGTTGATCGTGTCTACGACAGCAGGTGGTAGATCAGCTAGATCTTCCGCATCCCTTCCAGGCACCAGTCATGGAGGTTCCAGAGGTCTGGGTGCGGATGCCAGAGCATGCCCCGTCCCTGAGAAAGAAGGTCCTTCCTCAGGGGGTTTGGCCAGGGAGGGGCTGTCCCGAGGAGTACGAGATCCGAGTACCAAGTCCAAGTGGGCCAATAGGGAGCCACTAGAATTACGTGTTTACATTTACATTTATGCATTTGGCAGACGCGTTTATCCAAAGCGACTTACAGTGCACTTATTACAGGGACAATCCCCCCCGGAGCAACCTGGAGTTAAGTGCCTTGCTCAAGGGCCCAACAGTGGCATCTTGGTGGTGCTGGGGCTTGAACCCCCAACCTTCTGGTCAGTAACCCTGAGACTCAACCACTGAGCCACTGCCTCCTAAGGTCAGGGGAGGACGTATTCCCCATCCTCCCTGACCTTGCACAGCACCTGTGCAAGCAGGCTCACTGGGGGAAATGCGTACTTGCGCAACCCCAAGGACCAGCTGTGTGCCAGCGCGTCTGCCCCGAGGGGAGCCTCTGTTCGAGGCTGGAGTCGGATATAGTCCAGTTTATTGTCCAGGGAGCAAACATTTGAGAGCAGGATAGACGGGAGAGCCGGCCGGCTAGGGTTTGTTTTTAGCCTAGCATGGACCCCCGCCCTCTTTCACGCTTACGCTTTCGCACACCGCTACGACGTCCTCTCCCGGCCACCGGCATCAGGCGACGCCGAGGGCTGGAGGCCTGGTCTCCGCAGCAAGCCGAGTACGCGTAGCGCCTCCTGCAGGTCATCATGCAGCTTGGTTTTTGCATGAGTCTTATATTTGAGTAGTGTCTGGCGATGGTAGACACGAACACTGGTTGCTCCGATGTCCATGTGTTGCAAAAGTCGGGCTTTTTTAACAAAAATAGCACCATTGTGGATCCGGAGTGGCCGCTGCGTGCTACCGTGCCGCCATCTTGGATCTAATGTGTGTGTGTGTGTGTGTCTGTGTTTTTCAACACATTTGTACACAAATAAGGAACCTATGGGGAAATGCACAAGCATGTGTTGATGATAACATCTATCACATGCATAAGAACATGCTTTACAACACTGTAATAATTGAATGATACAAGCACTACACTGTAATTAAAATGATTTAAAATAAATGATATGCTGCTAATCACTGTTTAAAACAAACTAAAACCTTGATGCCAAAATCACATTGTGCAATGCAGGGCAGGCAGTTCTTGGACATTGGGCACCAGAGAGTGGATTTATCAGTTTGACTTTCGAATTAACATCAAGGACCGTAGTCGTTTTTATAACATTTAAAAAAATATATATTTATTTTGTTTTGTCAATATTGCAGCTTTACTGAGAAGAGAGCACAGCTGGAACCAACCTAAACATTTGTAAACAACTCTTCTTGTGTTTTGGATCTGCAAGCAACATACCATTTTAAAACAGTTTAAAAGCCCATTCACACCAAGAGCGATGCAACAAAATGACACAAATTATAGATGGTTTTCCTTCAACAACGTTGCATCATTATTGTCACTAAATCAAGTCGGACAAATGTTTGCAGTCTCATAAAAGTTGAGAAAATGAATCGCTAAAATGTGTTCTATGACTTTTTTGTTTCTTGTACTCTGATCCCTTGGTGTGAAGTAGTCCAGTGGGGATACATTGCTTTTTAAATTCTTGCAACGGAAATGTGTGGTTAGCCCAGTTATGAGCAAATTCTACAGTCTCGTGACTTGTTGAGACAAAGTCACATGACTTTTAAATTCACATTTAAAAATGTATTTGTTAAATGTGTTTCCATCTTAGTTAATGTGCATATCTTTGTGCATAACAAAATATCCATCTCAAGCAAACATATGCACATTTTGAAAATGTTAGTATCATCCTGGTGTTTCCATCCAGCATTTTTTTTTAATGCAATATCTAAAAATTGGCAATGAGCACCAATCAGGACATTTGAGGCTGATACGATCTCCGATTTTTTAACACTTAGCTGATACTGATACCGAATTCTTTGCCACACTTTTGCAAGCTATATTCTGCAGTAGGTCTATGACCCACACAGTCAAATTATGGTAACAACATTGTTATTTAACAACATTACTGTTGTTAACATGAACTAATGAACTAAATGTTTGTTACAACATATACTAATACATTTTTAAAATCAAAAGTTGTATTAGTTGATGCACATTAATGCACTATGAACTAACAATGAACAATTGCATTTTTATTAACTAACATTATGATTAATAAATGCTGTAAAAAATATATTGTTTATTGTTCATGATACCTAATGCATTAACTAATGTTAAAGAAATTAATCCTTTTTATTAAATGTTACCAAAATTACATTACATTAATTGTGAATTGATCATTCCTCTGTCACTGCCTGTTTCCACGATCGCAGAGATCGTTCCCGTCCCTTTCCTTACTCACAGCCACGGCAAGTGCCCGAGCCTTCCACGGCTCTGCCCTCTGAGCCACTCCCTCCGGAAACTTGTCCAGCGGCCACAGCCCAGAACTCTGTCCCCTCTTCCCTGTGGCCGCCTCCCAGGCCTCCTGACCCTGTCCTGTGGCTGCCTCACAGGCCTTCTGTCCCTGCGGTCACCCCCCAAATTGCTGGACCTCATTCCCTTCCTGGAGCCACCACCAAACTCACCACCAGCTCTGCCCTGATCTCCTGTTCCACGTCCTGTCTTGTCAAGCCATGCCTCAAGGACCCCACCCCCCAGCTCCCTATTGAACACTGTTAGTTTATGTTTGGGCATGGGGAACCGCCCCTTTTGGGGGGAAATGTCATATTTTGATGTGTTTTAGTTCATGTTTTGTGTTCATGTGTTTATTTAGAAAATGTAGTTCCATGTTCCTGTTTACTCTTTCTTGTCATGTGATTTCCTGTTCCTGTCATGTTTCACGTGTTTTTCTTATTGGTTCCTTGTCATGTGACCCTCTTGTTCAACCATGTTTATTAGTCCTGTCTCTTCATTGGTCTATGTTTATGAGTCTTGTTATTAGTTCTGTTTTATCATTGTTCTTGTTTAATTGCCTTGTTATCATGTTCATTCGTTTAGTCTCTGTGGAGCGGAGGGGGGCAGGGCCGGGCTGGAATGTTGCACGGCCAGTCCCCAATCGGCCTGATGGGGCCGCGAGGGATAAGGGCGGCCGGTGACGACAGTTTGAGAGAGAGAGAGTATTACGGGCATGTGTGTGTTTATGTTTGTGTGTTTTGGTTTAAGTTTTCATGAAATTATTATTTATATTGACAAGCCGGTCCCCAATCGGCCTGATGGGGCACGCGAGGGATAAAGGCGGCCGGTGATGATGGTTTGAAAGAGAGAGAATTACGGGCATGTCCGTCATGTGTGTGTTTATGTTTAAGTGTTTTGGTTTAAGTTTTCATAAAATTATTATTTATATTGACAAGCCGGTTCTGGCCTCCTCCTTGCCCATCTTAACCCCCTTACATTGGTGCTGAAACCAGGAAGGAAGAGGGATGCCCGTCGTAGAGTCCTCGACACTGCCGTCCACCCAGGGGAGCGCCGCTGCCATCTGCCAGAGTAGCCCGACCGCCCAGACGCGGGGAACGGCCGCCGTCCGCGGGGCGAGTGGGGACTGGATTCCCCGACCGCCTGGAGCGATGGAGCCGCTGCCGGGGGCGGAGGAGTGCCCTACCGTCCCCAGAGACGTAGAGGGGTCGAGGGAAGACCGCCGTCCACGAGGGGAGAAGGGAAGCAACTCCCCGACCGCCTGGAGCGGTAGGGCTGCTGCCAGGGGCGGAGGAGTGTCCCCACATGCCGCCAGAAAAGCAGAGGGGCATTCTGTCCGCTGGGGGTCAGAGGTTTGACTCCGGTTCGCCCGGAGAGGAGGGGCTGTCGTCCGCCGGAGAGTGTGGAGGACCACGCGACTGTACAGCAGAGAACCGGTGAGTGAGCTTTTTCTCTCTCTCCTCTCTCTCTCTCTCTTTCACACCGTGTTGGCCTTTTGGTGACGATGACGGTTAGAGAGAGAGAGAATTACGGGTGTCCGTCACAAGTTAGCACTCAATAAACTTCAAAATCCCGTTGTGAAACATCACAAACTCTGTAGGTCACATTTCACCACTAAATCCAAAAGAAAATAAATATTCTGCTTAATGAAATTCAACGGTGATGAGAATTTGTGTGAGAAATTTATAAAATTGTTTATTGAAATTATCAATATTGGAATTGTATTTAGATTTTTGGGTGAAGTGGGACTTGGACATGTTGAGATTCACCCAAAACACAAGCTCTCAACATTGGACATTCAGGGTAACAGAAGACCGTTTACACAATTCCTCATGTTCTGCAACACTTCTAGAGGCTCTAAAACAGTTGAACACATGTTTTATTGTAATCGCAGCTGTGTTGGAGCATCAAGAGCATCACAAATGCCAGAATACTATATTTTGAACAATGCATAATTCAAAAGGCATTACAAGGCAGTGTGGAATGTACAAAGAGATTCAACTGATCTACAGAATTCCAAACACCATTATTTGGCTGAGAAATGTGCATGAGTAAAGCAGGAGGGCATGTCTTCGAAGCTGTGTGTTCCAGTGGGTGTGGTTAAAGGGTGTGGTGGGCCTGGCTCAGGCCTACAGATACTCCGGATGTACCCGCGCAACCTTGCGAAACTCTTTTGCGTGTGTGCGAGGACACTGCATCTCGTACCAGCTGATGGGCACCATCTGTGCACCTGCCTCACTGTGGGCCACAACCACACCCAGTTCATTCTCCACTGTGGTTAGCAGGTAATTCGACTGCTCGTCAACCAAAGAGATCACTTTAGCAAGGATGCCCCCCTAAACACACACATGATGGACATGCCCGTAATTCTCTCTCTCAAACCGTCATCACCGGCCGCCTTTATCCCTCGCGTGCCCCATCAGGCCGATTGGGGACCGGGCGTGCGACATTCCAGCCCGGCCCCGCCCCCCTCCGCTCCACAGTCTCATCATTGGTTTTCTCTGTCATCACCAATGTTCATGTATTTAAGCCCTCATGTTTGCCTTTGTCTTTTGTCAAGTATTGTTTTGGTGTAACATTGTCAAGTCGTTTATGTTCGTTTCATTTTGGATTTCATGTTGTAAATAAATACTGCACTTGGGTTCATTTGTCATCATCTGTACCTCTCTTCAGCCTGTCTCAACATTACAATTACTTTTATATCTGGTCTCATCTCACTTCATAAAAACGAAATATCTGAATAAACACCCAGTTGCAGAAATACTCATACAAACACAGTTTCCTTGCATTATATTTGCAGGCAAAACTTCAAATGGATGTTGCATTGAAAATGGAAAAGATTCCAAATACAAAAAGCTGGTGGAAGACTTTACCTTGTATTATAGACAACAAATGCAGCTGAATATCACAAACATAAAAAAGCTGGTGGTGGACTTTGAGGGAACACCGGAGTCTGACTATCATTGAGGCACAGAACGCAACAGTACATCAGAGCAGATGACTAAAAATAAGTAAAGGAAATGATCAGAAATTACAGCTATAATAGATTTGATATATATTTACTGAAGACAGATGTTAAAGCATTCTCTCCACAACAGCGATTTCAAGCCAGAATTTCACGTCATGGCCACAAGGCCAGAGTTTCACGTCATGCCTTCAAACCAGAGTTTCACATCATGGCCGCCAAGCCAAAGTTTCACATCATGGCCGCCAAGCCAGAGTTTCACGTCATGACCGTCAAGCCAGCAACCCATGCCACGGCCAACGAGTCAATGGACACACCTGCCACGGCCAACGTGCTGGAAGCCTCGTCCATCCCAGAGCCAGCCTTGTCTGTCCCAGAGCCTGCACTGCCAACTTCGACCTCACAGAGGAGGAGGAGGAGAAGGGATTTCGTCTCAGATTGTGTTCATGACCACAGAGGTCGCTCCCGAGACTCTGTTCACACCCACAACACAGAAGTCGTTCCCGAGTCTCAGTCCTCGCCCCTGACCATAATGGTCATTCCAGAGACTCTGTTCATGCCCACGACCACAGAGGTCGTTTCCAAGTCTCAGCCCATGTTCATGACCACGGAGGTCGTTACTAAGTCTCTGTCCATGTTCATGACCACAGAGGTCGTTTCCAAGTCTCTGCCCATGTTCACATGTTCACGACCACAGAGGTTGTTTCCACGTCTCTGCCCATGTTCACAACCACTGAGGTGGTCACAGCAAAGCCAGAGTCAACTCCAGGCCATGTCACAGCCACGCCTCAGCCTGCTCCATGCCATATCACAGTCATGCCTCAGCCTGCTCCATGCCATGTCACAGCCATGCCTAAGCCTGCTCCATGCCATGTCACAGCCACACCTCAGCCTGCTCCATGCAATGTCACAGCAATGCCTCAGCCTGCTCCATGCCATATCACAACTCCATGCCATGTCTCAGCCAAACCGCAGTCTGCTCCATGCCATGTTTCAATTGAATCCCAGACTGCTCCATGCCATGTCACAAGCAAAATACTGTTCACCGGTCCAGGCCCACCTCTGCTCACCAGTCCAGGCACGCCTCTGCTCCACGGTCCAGGCCCCCCTCCATTTTGGTCCTCTTCCCCATCAGCTCCACCCCTCGAGCCTCTCATTTCATGTTTCCCTCTATGTTCATGTGTCTTGTTTTCATTTGTTTAAGGTTATTAAGTCTTTTTATCTTGTTTAGTGTTCTGTTTGATCATTGGTTTATGTTTCCCCATGTCATGTATTTAAACACTTGTGTTTACCATTGTCCTTCGTCTAGTATTAATTTTTGTAAGTGTAACTTTGTTGTTTTGTTCATGCCATGCCAAGTCTAGTCTAGTTCATGTTTAAGTTTAAAGTTACACGTTACAGCCATCCGCAATCAGATTTTATTATGCCATCTCTCCTGTTAAACCTATATTACAAGAAGCAGATACATTATTAAAAGAAATTTATAGAATTGTTTCTAAAATAATTCATTTCTGTTCTCATATAATTATATGAGATTATACTATAATAATCTCACCTGTTGTAAGTCCGTATATCCTCTGAAAATTTACTACAACAATTAAAATCTGAAAATATCATTTTGGTGAATTTTAGTGATTTCTTTAAATTTTTTTTAATAAATAATTGATTACTGTACTCATATAATTGATCACACTGTAATGATCTCACCTGTAGTAAGTCTGTCTATCCTCTGGGAAGATACTACAGCCTTTAAAATGAGAAACTATCATTTTGGTGAATTTTAGTTAATACTTTTCTAAAATAATGTATTACTGTACTTATATAATTGAAGATACTGTAATAATTTAAACTTTGGTAAGTTAATATATCCTCTAGGAAGTTACTACAGCCTTTAGAATGAGAAAATATAATTTTGGTGAATTTGAGTAAATATTTTTCTAAAATAATTTATTACTGTATTATATAATTGATCATACTGTAATAATTTTACCTGTAGTAAGTTAATCTATCCTCTGGGAATTTACTACAACCTTTAGAATGAGAAAATATAATTTTTGTGAATTTGAGTGAATATTTTTCTAAAATAATTGATTACTGTACTTATATAATTGAAGATACTGTAATAATTTTACCTGTAGTAAGTTACTCTATCCTCTGGGAATTTACTACAACCTTTAGAATGAGAAAATATAATTTTGGTGAATTTTAGTGAATTATTTTTCTAAAATAATTGATTACTGTACTTATATAATTGATCATACTGTAATAATTTTACCTGTAGTAAGTTAATCTATCCTCTGGGAAGTTACTACAGCCTTTAGAATGAGAACATATCATTTTGGTGAATTGTTTTTTTCTAAAATAATTGATTTCTGTATTTATATAATTGATCATCCTGTAATAATCTCACCTGTAATATGTCTGTCTGTCCTCTGGGAAGTTATTAGAACATTCCAAATGTGAAAATATATTTTACGTTTTTAAAAAAAAAATTCATGTATAACTTGCACGTCAATTGAATGATTGAGTGGACATCTCCAACGTTTTAGCTTATTGAGTGGAGTTTTCAGACGGTCCCTTACATCTGCGAAACCGAATGTCGAACATTGTACCGACATCATCAGCACATGTGCCTATTGTTGACTGTACTAAAAGAGTATCACAAAACATTCGAAGTGTGCATGAGTCGAACACGTTTTGTATTCACTCGCTATCAAAGAGAATACTTAAAATGTTTGCACGGTCTACCGAATTTTATATAAAACATTTGTTTGTGTATATTTTCTATCGATGATGACAGCAGTAATTCATCAAATAATAATGAAGTAGAAGAGCGTTATAACCTTGAATACATCCAGATACGTGAGTCAAATGCACTTTCGGTATGTTACAAAGATGATAGGCTACAGCTTTCGGGGTCTCAGTATTGGTGTGCTGCTGAAATGCCCCGGCAGAGTGAGCCAGACCGTGGTGGACCTCTCATCCTATGCTATCGCTCAGAACCGTCTTGAATGCGCATGCAAATTGCATTCTGCACAGATTTTGTTGGCGCATTTGCGCTGTTGCTTGATCTGCATAATTCCTTTTGTAAATCCAGCGCTAAAGAAGTGCAGATACCGTGTTCCAAATAAACAGCGCTTTCACTGGTCGCAAATAGATTTTAGTGAATTACCCCTTGACTCTGTGGCACTTTCAATGTGTTTGTTTGAGACTCCAGACCAGTCCAACATAGGCTCAACTAACAGCATGAGTAGTCAGGTTTCCATCCAAGTTGTAAATTCAATTTATGCAAAAATTATTAACATTGCCAAAACAATTCGCGATTAAAGCAACGTTTTAATCCCATGTGTTCAAGAGCACAAAATAGTCACTTCTGGGGAAATTGACACAGAATAAAAGTCGATGTTTTAGCAACTGTGAAAGCCATTACGGCTCTTTTATTAAATGTAATATATTGCTTGTGGTTTAGAGTGCACAGCCAAAACCCTCTGATGAACGTCATGTTTGCTAGTGATCGACAGCACTTATGTCTGGGAGTGACAGTGTTTCAGACATGATTAGACATGCTATGAAATGAGTAAGTTATAGTCAAATTTATTTGTTGAATGTGTCTCCATCGCAGGCATCCCAACCTGCAAAAAGTCATTTCAGGGAGGTATCCCGGACCCTTTTTTTGGGGGGGCACTCTCCCTCTGCCATGGCGCTCCTGTGTCTAGATACACTGTCCTGAATAATTAGGCTCGGGAGAAGAGATAAAAGCCCGCCCACACTGACAATTGATTGGTTGACTTACCGAAACAGGCCAATCAGGATGCTCTCTGTCTTCACTTCTTGATACACACACGCAAGGTGTCTCGCTCTCTCCCTCTCTGCCGTGCGCGCTACACGGTTTGGAGCACAGTCTAACCGCTCTTGCTCGCTCGCTCTTGATTCCGGGAGATTTTAACTAATTTGCGGGCATCAGGGAGCCGCTATCAATACGCGGGAGACTCCCGGAACTTCCGGGAGACTTGGGATGTCTGCCATCGTAGTTTATGTGCACATCTTACCAAATTTAAAATGTATCCACCTCTCGCGAGTAGCCTATGTACATTTTTTTATGGGCATTTTTCACATCTTGGAGTTTCCATCCAGCATTTTTATGCAATATCCTAAATTTTGCATAAAAAAATATGCAGATGTAACCCAGCTAGCTTGGGTCTTTTGGTCTGACCTTTGGAAGATGGGAGCGTTTAGGAAACCTATTTGAAAATAGTCAGTATTTTTTTCTGTTTGGTGCTGCTAGTAGCACAGAAATAACACACTTCACTTTCAACCAAGCTCTGCATGGATGATCTAGAGTTTTGGAGAATAAAATAAAGGTGATGTTTTTTTTAAGACCCTTGCTTTGATGAAATTATATATGTACTGATATAACATTTTTATATAGTAATACATGTATACAGCATTATTGCATTCCCCGTCTGTCGCTCTCTCGATGTTGTGTCGAAGAAGCGACACTAGGGGTCTCTCTTGAGCGCCGAATATGCCTCTGATCTATGAAAAAGGCCAATAAGAAGTTGGCAGATAGTATTTGCATACCCCGCCCCCGAACATACGGGTATAAAGGCAAGGAAATACTATGAGTTCATTCAGAAATTTTCTTCGGAGCCGATGGTTGTGCATGCTGTTTGCTACAAGTCACACCTGTTCCTGTATGATGTTGGATTGACGGCGCATTACAGCGGCTTTCTCCTTCCTTGCACGGCAGTGCAGTTGCCCCTTGGCGCTTAGACAGTGCAGAAACCAAAACTCAAAGAGTTATTTAAAAGAGTGATTTTCTCTAAAAGAGTATATACACAGCGGCGTTGAACGTCCTTTTCAGAACGCGTCTTTCTAAAGATGCCTTTCCGCCCCTGTGTAGTTCCTGGATGCGGTAGACTGCTCTCCGCTTCAGATAGCCACAGGCGTTGGCTCGTGTGTCTGGGCAGCGATCACACCGAGGCTGCGTTTGTGGATGGTTCATGCTCTCACTGCAAGGGCATGACCATGGCAACATTGCGGTCACGGCTCGCTTTCAATAGAAAGCAAGCCACTCCAGCCGCCCCCCGCATTGATCCTTCTTCCCACGGGATTGAGGAAGATGCGACTGGCGCTGGAGGCAATAATCTGGGGATGGCAGCGGGTGCAGCTCCACCGGGTACACCCCCTCGGACCACCCGCCCCCCGGCACGCTCGTTGACTCCCGTCCGTGTTCGAGGTAAAGCCTTCGGGCCAGCACGCCCAGGCTGAGGCTGATGCTCAGATGACCGATGTGCTTTCCCGGGCCGCCGCCAGCGTGGGCTTGGACTGGAACCCTCCGTCCTCCCCACAGCCTTCGCGGTTGGATGACTGGTTCCTGGGGTCTGGGCACCGCCCAGCCACACCCCCCTTTTTCCCAGAGGTGCATGATGAGCTGACGTCATTGTGGAGAGCACCCATCTCCAAAGATCTGCACGTGGGTAGCCCTGATCCCGATGTGCTGCAGGATCTGCGCTCAGCGACCGACCTCGCCCTTAGAGCCACGAAGGTCACAGTGCAGTCACTCGGGCAGGCGATGGCCACGCTCGTGGTCCAGGAACGTCATCTGTGGCTGAACTTGGTCGAGATGCGTGAGACCGACAAAACTCGCTTTCTCGATGCCCCAGTCTCCAAGTTCGGCCTCTTTGGCGACAGCGTCAAGGACTTCGCCCAGCAGTTCTCAGAGGTGAAGAAACAGACGGAGGCCATCTCTCACATCCTGCCCCGCCGCAAGTCTGCTGCCATGGGCCATGCCCCCTCTGCTCAGCGGCGGCGGCTTACGACTGATCTTGGACTTGCAAGTTTTCAACCGGGCTTTGCTCAAACTCCCTTTCAAAATGTTCACGCAAAAAAAAAATCTTAACTTGCGTCTGGCATCTAGATTGGTTCGCAGCGGTAGACCTGAAGGATGCATACTTCCACATCTCAGTTCTGCCTCGACACTGACCCTTTCTACGGTTCGCGTTCGACACGCTGATGGGCTGGCCGGGTGAATCGCTTGCATATAGCGCCCTTTCCCTCGGTTAAGGTAAAATTGTGCGCTTTTTCTCCCAGGAGATCCCACTGCTCGGATCCCTCGATGATTCCTACCTAGCTCTTGTGGGTCCGCAGTTCAGCGGAGGAACTCGCCGACCCAATCCACTGCAGGTACTTAATCTACCCTGTACTGGAATAGGTGCTCCACAGGTTAAGGACTCCTACGCGGACTCCCCCTGTGTGTATTATCTGCGGTATGGTCCCCTTACAAAAGTGGACCCACGTTTTCCTTAGGCAGTCCCCGGCTGCCCTCCGGTCGCAGTGTTGTAGCAACTCCCCCCTCCTTGAGGCTAGATCTACCACCACACCACTTTCCACATGTCGCCTAAAAACCCATGTGACGTATTCACCACTCTTACCTCCCCTTCCGGGCAGGTGTGGTCTCTGCAGGGTCTTTCCCCCTGAAAGAATAGGAAACTGGGTAAGACCCCCTTCCCTTGATGCATGTAAGGGCCCGGCCATTTATTGCTCTATGCGAGAAACATAGAGAGAAAAGAGGCCCAGCCAGGCTCGGACGGTTCCCAGGTTGGCAAGCATCGCCTTGTTCCCCTGTCTAGGGTAACCAGAAGGATTCCGACTACTTATCTGGGGAAGGGTATGTGCAGTCTGACACAGCTGGTCGCCTGTGCACGTAAAATACCTGCCCGCTCCTGTGTCAGCAGAACACGTACACGGCTCAGCACATGGCGTGATTTAAATTGGACCCCTAGTGTCGCTTCTCCAACAAAACGTCGAGAGCGAGACAGACAGGGAACGTCTAGGTTACTGATGGAGGGAACAAGATGTTGTGTCCCCCCGGCCACGTCGCTGAGCCGAGCCACTGTAGTGGCTGGAATATTTCCGGCTCCTCAGAAAATCCTGAATGAACTCATAGTATTTCCTCGTCTTTATACCCGTATGTCCGGGGCCGGGGTATGCAAATACTATCTGCCAACTTCTCATTGGCCTTTTTTCATAGATCAGAGGCATATTCGGCACTCAAGAGAGACCCCTAGTGTTGCTCCTCCGACACAACGTCTCGTTCCCTCCATCAGGGAACGGAGGTTACATCCGTAACCTAGACGTTATTTTATTACAAAACAAGTTGAAAGATACACTTTATTATTGTTCTTAACGACAAGTTTGATAACTTAAAAATCATCTACGAAATTACTTTAAAAATATTTTGGTAATGATATTGAAGACAAGATGAAAAAGATGCATCATGAAGATAATCAAATGGTTTTGGATGAAAATATGTTGAGAAAAAAGAATACTGCAAGATATTAATGCTACTAACACTGTTTTAACACTATTTGTCAAGAAAGAAATATCTAGAAAGAGCTGATTCAAATAATCCAGTTTGTTGGGAATTTTCCCATGTGAGCAGCAAGAGTATAATGACCCTGTACAATTAACTTTAATAAATGGTTAATTTCTCAAACACATCACACATATGGTAGATTAAGCAGTTATATAAACAACACGAATGTCATATTACAACTTGCATCTGTGCAGACAATGAAGCAAATTAACAGATAAACTTAAACTTAAGTTACGTGGAAGTAGGAATACATAACTTAATGTGAGGAATTCACAAGATTAATTTTTAAATGTAGCTAATACGTTAGTGTATATTCATTGTATGAATTTGTATACTATTTCAGGAGCTCAGATTTTCAGGAGTTTTCTCATGTTTAATCTTACATATTAAATATATTCATGTTAAACTTGTTTAATGCATTAAGTAATTGTAAGTAATTTATAAATTTTTCAAAATATGTAATATTTTTTTAAAATTTGGCCTGTTACAATTTCATGCATGTTTTTGTCATTTTGCACATGTATCACCAACAAAAATGTTTTTAGTTTTTTTTACTAAACTTAAATGGCAATTATATTATTAAAATTGACTAAAATGAATGAATATGACATGATGAAATATTGACTACATTTAAAGAACATTTTTGTCAAAAAACTAAATTTATGACTAAAACAATGTGAAAATTTACAGGTTTTTTAAAACCAAATTGACATTTTAAATAAATCAAAAGAAATTCGCTTTGAAAAAACTGAGCATTTAAGAAACTAAATGAATATTTAAATAAATACACAATAAAATCAAATAATCATTATGTCTCAAAATATTTCCACACTTCAGACTTTACCCTTTTAGAAGGGGAAAAATGGTCATAAGCTTTCCTTCTTTGGCCGTGCTTCTCATTCACTCCTAACGAGTGTTAATTTTGGACTCTTATTGTGAATCTTGGCTCGATGAAAATGAAGCTGTGATGCATACAGAAAAATTTAAACAGTTTTGACTTAAAGGTTTTCTACAATTTTTCACAGCATTTTGAAGTGTCCATGATTACACTATTGTGCATGTTAATTTTACCAGTATACTGCATTAACAGATACCGGAACATCTCTAAATGGCATTCAGTCAATGGAGACTAGGGATTTTTTTAAGGATTCCATCTACTCAGTGAATACATGACTTGACTTACACATCATTATTGGTATTTTATTCATGCTGTATAGCCAAAGGGGAATTGGCTCCACCAGGTGAGCCTGGTTTCTCCCAAAGTTTTTTTTTTTTTCCTCCTCTAACAAATATCTTATGAAATTTTGGATTCATTGCCAGTCACCTTTGGCTTGCTCAAGGGGGGCCTAATGATGACTAATTTTTAAGGCACGATTTTGAACTCAATGAAGACATTGACATGTAACATTTAAAAAATTACCACATTATTTTCTGTATCATTGCTTTGAAACAGTGTGTATTGTGAACAGTCCTGGGTAATAATGGATAACGTGATCTGAATAATGTAGTAATCAAATTACAAAAATCAAGTACTTGTAATTAGATTAAAATACATTTTAAAATACTCAATCAGGTTACAGTTACTTTTTATGGAATACAGGATTACATATGAATTTATTGATCCCTCTAATTCTTCATTCTAAATCATCCTACAGCCGATAAACGTTTGGTAACTCTTTTGAGTGTTTTCAAATTGGGGTGGAATTGCATACACAGACCTGATACCTGAATCCCTACATAAATGACGAACCAATTTCATGAATGCGATAAAGTTTAATTGCTTTTGTACTATGCTTCAAAAATGTACATTACTGTGCTTCTGTGTAAATTTTTGAGATGTTGATACACAAATACTGGCCTAGTCTGTTAACACACATGGATGGCATTTGTAATGCCAAAATGTCAAAGAACATTTTTATTTCACTCAGAAACAGACTCACAAAGTAGCAAGTAAAATCATATCAGTTCACATATTTTGATCCATTAAGTGCATTTTCTTTTAATGTATTTACTGTTAACCAACTTTGTCAAAAGGTTACATTTTATCCTACTCAAATGTATGTGACATCAAATAAACAAGAATTAGGTCATAAGTAATCAAAAAGCAATCAGATTAGATTTATTAAAATGTATATCAAAAAGATTACATTACTGACTACAGTTTTAGTCATGTAATTTTAATCAGTGCCATATTACAATTCAAAGTATTTTACCCAGCACTGATTGTGAAAAGCGTTAAACAAAAATAAGACTTTACTTGATTAGGGATGCACCAATATGGAATTTCTGGGCTGATAATGATAAACGCTAATCAACACTGTTACAATAAGTGTTACAATAAACTATACATTTTAGATTTTGTCTTTTAACCATTTCAACTTGAGCTGCTAGCTAAATCTTATCCATTAAAACCTCACTTGACATAATAGTTGTCATTTTAAATCTTAGAATTTGGGTAGCATTACATAGAGTATAGGTGATCTGACCTAAATGTATTTTTCTCCTTTTTTCCAATTTCTTTACCTTTCACTTATCTCGCAGTTTTTTTTTTTATTTGGCGTAGACTTCAAAGTGAAAAGACCACTGAAGTTGTGGTTTTGTTGCGTTTATTAGCATGTCAATGACACGGGAGCTTTTGACAGCCAGGTGTGCTGTAGAAGAAAGAGATTACACATCAGTCACCTCCTTAATCCAAACACACACAGTTGTGTCTGGCATCTTTGTCTTCAAAAGGACATGAACATGGCTGTTTGTCTTCGGTCCCATGACTGAAATTTACATATTCAGATTTACCTTTCATTATCTGCAATTGAAACATTGGTCTAAAATGTTCAGGTTACAACATGTACTGTCAGTGCATGTATGTGGATCTTAGGGTAGACACCATATTTAATTTGGAAAATTTCATTGACAATTTTTGTTGCTCTACTAGCCATTAATATTATGGGATTGCTAATGGCAGGGGTGTGAGATCTACACTTCTGCAGAGTTCAGGGCCAAAGCAAACACACCTGAACTGAATAATCATGTTAAGGGTCAATGAAAGGTCTGTACCTCTGCCTTGTGGCTTAATAAAATCACCACATTTGAGAGTTTGTACACTTTTCAGTTTGCCTTGTATGTTCTGTTATCTAAACAAATATGATCTTTTTGGAGTAATGTACTTTTATTTTAAACAGCTTTTTTTTTTTCCAAGTCTGCTTCGTCTATTAAAGAGGTATTCTTATTTGGTCATGTCTTAATAAAATTGAATCCATTCTCAAATATCCTGCTTTAAACACTTAAGTCACACTAAAGCCAACTTGACCTTCATCATGAACCGTTATATGCCATTTTTGAATTATGAATGGTACATTGAATTATGAATGGTTTGATTGATAGATATGCAGACATTTATCATATATTTTTCAATCAATAAGCACCATCTGAAGGTCTTAAGGCACGTCAAATTTATTGAGTTGTCACTGGAATTGTTTATTGGCATTATATCAAATTATATAATTGTAAAATTTACAATTATTACATTTAAAATTTGTTTGCTAAACAGTCGATACCAAGGTGATCTATACATCCCACTGAACAAACTACTTCAATCCCTTATATTTATTTTGTATATATACAGCTGAAGTTACAAGTTTACATACACTTAGGTTGTCATTAAAACTGATTTTTTAACCACTCCAAGTCAAGTCAATTTTATTTGTATAGCGCCTTTCACGACACACATCGTTTCAAAGCAGCTTTACAGAATATCAGCATTAACAGACGATAAGACTGTAATGTCTATAATGTCGATGCATTATCATTGTGTAATTTAGATAAAATACGATTTTTAATAGTGTTTAAGAATAATTAAATGATAATTGTATTAATAACCGCAGTGAGCAAGCTGTAGGCGACTGTGGCAAGGAACACAAAACTCCATGAGATGTAGATTAATGGAGAAAAATAACCTTGGGAGAAACCAGACTCACTGTGGGGGCCAGTTCCCCTCTGGTTAACATTATGAATGTAATGTAAATATTAATTATGTATATGTAAAATCATGGTTTAAAATTATTAAACTAAGTAAGGGTTAAGGGTCAGTGTTTAAACATCGATTGTGTTTGAACTGTAAGATTAATGACCACAGTCTTTGAAGTCCATCTAGATTAATTGCAGAAGTTCACATAGATGCAATTGTCCTTGTTAATTGGCTGATGAAGCTTTTGTTGGCAATAGTTAGTCTAAGCATTCCATTTCAAGATCGTAGTCCATCAATAGGCCGAGGTGATGCAGGTGGAGTTGGCATCATTTCATCCTCTGAAGTCCATCATAATAGACTGAAGTGATGTTTGGCTGACACCGGCTTCATTTAGTCATCATCATTCTGCGACATGTAGCAGTGGAGTCCAACACGAAGCAGGAATGGTGCTGGATCCAGCCGGTTCTGGTGACCTCAGGATAGGAGTCCCAAGGTTGAGACAGGGAAACAAATAAAAAGATGTAAGCATAGATGCCATTCAATTTATTGCAGAGTTAGAGATCATGATCAATGTTTCTGGTTCTGGCAGACCCAAATAAAGCAGCCTAATTGTGGGTTGGAGGATAAATTAGGTGTGTATGCCTGGCTAAATAGAAGAGTCTTTAGTCTAGACTTAAACTGAGAGAGTGTGTCTACATCTCGAACAGTGTTTGGGAGACTATTCCATAGTTTAGGTGCCAAATATGAAAAGGAGCTTCCTCCTTTAGTGGATTTTGATATTCTAGGAACTATTAACAGGCCAGAATTTTGCGATCTTAATGAACGTGTTGGAATATAGCGTGGTAGAACATCACTTAAGAAATGCGGAGCTAGACCATTCAAAGCTTTGTACGTAGTTAACAGAATTTTAAAATTTAACAGGTAGCCAATGTAACGATGATAAAATAGGGCTAATATGATCATATTTTTTGGTTCTCGTCAGCACTCTGGCTGCTGCATTTTGAACCAACTGAAGTTTATTTATTGATCTTGCTGGACATCCTCCTAGTAATGCATTACAATAATCTAGTCTTGAGCTCATGAACGCATTAATTAGTTTTTCGGCATCAGCAACCAAGAGCATATGCCTTAATTTAGCAATATTTCTTAGGTGGAAGTATGCTGTTCTACAAACATTTGTAATTTGATTTTCAAAGGACAGATTGGTATCAAATATAACACCTAAGTTCTTCGCTGTTGAAGATGATGTAACAGTACATCCATCTAGAGTCAAATTATATTTTATTGGCTTATTTTTAGAGTTTTTTGGTCCAATAATTAGAACCTCTGTTTTGTCAGAATTGAGTAGAAGGAAATTTCTGGCCATCCAATCTTTAATTTCATTGATACACTCTGCTAATTTTGAGAATTGTGAAATCTCATTAGGTTTTGAAGAAATATAAAGTTGTGTATCGTCAGCATAGCAGTGGAAACTTATTCCACGATTCCTGATAATATCTCCCAGGGGAAGCATATACATGGAGAAAAGCAGAGGCCCTAAAACTGATCCCTGTGGCACTCCATATTTTACTTTTGTTTGGTTTGACAATTCCTCATTTACATAGACAATGTGGTAGCGGTCTGCTAAATATGACCTAAACCATGCTAATGCCACTCCACAAATTCCAACATAATTCTCCAGCCTATTCAAGAGAATGTCATGATCTATCATGTCGAATGCAGCACCAAGATCTAAAAGCACTAGAAGAGAAATGCAGCCGCGATCAGATGATAAGAGCAAGTCATTTGTAACTCTGATAAGTGCAGTCTCTGTACTGTGATGAGGCTTAAATCCTGATTGAAATTCTTCATATATACTATTTCTCTGTAGAAATGAACATATTTGGGAGGATATTACCTTTTCTAGTATTTTTGACATAAACGGGAGATTTGAAATCGGTCTATAATTATCAAGTTCTCCAGGATCAAGTTGTGGCTTCTTAATAAGCGGTTTGATAATTGCCATTTTAAAGTTTCTTGGGACATGTCCTAAGCATAGCGAGGAGTTAATGATATTAAGAAGAGGTTCTGATATTACAGGAGATACCTCTTTTAAGAGCTTAGTTGGTATAGGATCTAACAAACAAGTTGTGGCTTTTGATGTTTCGATACGTTTTGTTAGCTCTTCATGACCTATGATAGCGAAGGATTGAAGTTGCACATGAGGAAAATTATTCGACACTGTTTTCTGAGGTGCTATGACAGATGATTGCATAATTCCAATTTTATTTCGGATTATTTCAATTTTATCTGTAAAGAAATTCATGAAGTCATTACTCTTGAGCTGTGATGTAATATCTGGTTCGGTTGAGGCTTTATTCCTAACCAATTTAGCCACAGTACTGAATAAACATCTAGGATTGTTGTGGTTATTTTCTATGAGTTTACTAAAATATGCTGACCTGGCAGCTTTGAGTGCGTGTTTGTAGCTACAGACACTATTCTTCCATGCACCCTGAAATACTTCTAATTTGGTATTTTTCCACATGCACTCCATTTTCCGAGCTGCTCTCTTGAGAGCATGAGTGTGATCATTGTACCATGGTGCAGGGCTTATTTCTTTAATTTTCTTTAATCGAAGTGGGGCGACAACATCAAGGGTGCTAGAGAAGACTGCATTTAAATGTCTTGTTATTTCATCAAGTTCGTCTGGGCTTTGGGGTTTATTGAGTATATGAGATAGATCTGGAAGAGTATTAGTGAAGCTATCTTTAGTGGTCGAAAGAATAGTTCTACCTGAACGATAGCGTGGTGTAGATTGAGTAACATTAGCTGATTGCAGCATGCAAGAGACGGTAATGATCCGAGATGTCATCGCTCTGCTGCAGAATTTCTATATTATCACCTTCAACTCCATATGAAAGAATTAAATCTAGTGTATGATTATGGTGATGAGTTGGTCCTGTTACATTTTGTCTGACTCCAAGAGAGTTGAGAATATCGATAAATGCTAATCCCAATGTATCATTTTCATTATCTATGTGAATGTTGAAGTCACCAACAATTAAGGCTCTATCTACAGTAACTACAAGATCTGGTAAAAAATTTGCAAATTCACTAAGGAAATCTGAATAAGGCCCGGGTGATCCACTGTAGCAAGGGTAAAGGACGACAGAGATTTTTTAATTTATATTTGTATTTGACGGTGTCACATTAAGCATTATTAGTTCCAAAGACTTATATTTATATCCAAGTATAACACCAAAAACTTCACTGTAAATTGTAGCAACACCTCCTCCTCGACCCTTCAGACGAGGCTCGTGTTTATAACAATAACCTGGGGGAGTAGATTCATTTAAACTAATATATTCATCCGGTTTAAGCCAGGTTTCAGTCAAACAGAGCGCATCCAATCTATGATTTGTAATCATTTCATTGACAATTAGTGCTTTGGTAGAAAGAGATCTAATGTTTATTAGCCCTATTTTTATATGATGTGTATTTTTAATTTGTTTGGTTTGTTCAAGTTTGACCTTAATCAAATTTTTTCTAAATTATTTAGTGAGGGTATTGTGTTTCGTAGTTCGTGGAACAGACACAGTCTCTATGAGATATCTAAGTGATACAGTCTCTATGTGTTGTAGTTTATGTGACCTGTGTGACGTCTCAAGGCAGCTAGCAGACGTTCAGATTAACCAGTTTGTCTGCTTCCTGACCTGGGCCCCATTTAGTCAATTAATATCATTAAGTCTATGAGCCAAATTACTAGAGAGGAGAGCGGCACCTTCCCTGGAGGGATGGAATCAGTCTCTCTTTAGCAGGTCAGGTCTACCCCAAAAACATTTCCAATTGTCTATAAATCCTATTTTATTCTGCAGACACCACTCAGACATCCAGCCATTCAGTGACACTAATCTACTATAAACCTCGTCACCATGATGAGCAGGGAGGGGACCAGAGCATATTACAGTGTCTGACATCGTTTTTGCAAATTTGCACACCTCTTTAACATTATCTTTAGTGATCTCCGACTGGCGAAGCCGGACATCGTTAGTGCCGACATGGATAACAATTTTAGAAAATCTACGTTTAGCATTAGCCAGCACTTGTAAATTTGATTTGATGTCAGACGCTCTGGCCCCGAAATGCAATTAACAATTGTGGCTGGAGTCTCTATTTCCACGTTCCTTACAATAGAATCACCGATAACAAGGGCTCTTTCAATTTGATTCTCAGTGGGTGTATCACTGAGTGGGGAGAATTGATTGGAAACCCTAACAGGAACGGGAGAGTGGTGTCTCTTTGCTGAATGAGTATGCCGCCGAGACGTCACCCAAATGCCCTGCTGCAGGGGCTCTATAGCCGGAACCAAAGTGTGTGTGTTGCTCTCTGTTCTGCCCGCATCCAAAACAGTATCTACCGGCTTCTCTTTCTCACTGACCTCTACTAGCGTTCGGATGCGAGTCTCTAACTCATTAACCTTCTCCTTCAGCCTGACTAATTCCTTACATTTATCACAAGTGAATCCCTCACTGCTGACGGAGGAGGCTATTTTAAACATGTGACATGCAATGCAGGAACAAATAACATGAGCCAATGCCCTGACTTACCGCAAATTGTTTGTTGTTCCTGAGCGGTGAGAGTTTAATCGCGATAAAAATAGAATGCGGATGCAGGTGGTATATGCGCGCAGTTGAATCCCGATAAGAGAATAATTCGGGAAGACCCGATGCATGCTTAAAAATGCCAGATGTTTAAGGATTAAAGTCTACAAACACAGATTCTAGCTAGGTGTCAGCAGCAACCGGTAAAATACATGCAGATGAAACGCGATAAAATGACAAAGGATATAACTATGAACGATGACTATAACGCTGAACGTATGAGAATAAGCAGTGCTAAGCAGGCCACAAACAAACTCTCGTGCAGCGTGCGTGCTGTGCCGTCAGCAACAGGAACTCCACAGCTTAAATATTAGCTAATGATAGTTTAGGCAAGTCGTTTAGGACATCTACTTTGTGCATGACACAATTCATTTTTCCAGCAGTTGTTTACGGACAGATTGTTTCACTTTTATTTACTATATCACAATTCCAGTGTGTCAGATGATTACATACACAAGTTAACTGTGCTTTTAAGCTGCTTGGAAAATGATGTCAAGCCTTTATGCAATTAGCTTTTGCTAATTGGAGTCAATTGGAGGTGTACCTGTGGTTATATTTTAAGGCCTACCTTCAAACTCAGTGCCTCTTTGCTTCAACAAAACAAAAAAAAATTGTGGACCTCCAAAAATCTGGTTCATCCTTGGGAGCACTTTCCAAATCCTTGAAGGTAACATGTTCATTTGTACCAAAATTTGTATGCAAGTATAAACACCATGGGATACAGCCATCATACCACACAGGAAGAGAACACATTCGACCTCCTAGAAATGAACGTAGTTTGGTGTGAAAAGTGCAAATCAATCAGCAAAGGACCTTGTGAAGATGCTGGAGGAAACAGGTAGACAAGTATCTATATCCACATTAAAACGAGTCCTATATCAACATAACATGAAAGGCTGCCCAGCAAGGAAGAAGCCACCACTCCAAAACCACCATAAAAAAGCCAGACTACAGTGTGCAAGTGCACATGGGGACAAAGATCTTTTTGGTGAAATGTCCTCTGGTCTGATGAAACAAAAATGTAACCCTTTGGCCATAATTAACACCATTATATTTGGAGGAAAAAGGTGAGGATTGCAAGCCGATGAATACCCTCCCAACTGTGAAGCATGTGGGTGGCAGCATCATATTGTGCTGCAGGAAGGACTGGTGCACTTCACAAAATAGATGGCATCATGAAGAAGGAAAATTATGTGGATATATTGAAGCAATATCTCAAGACATCAGCCAGGAAGTTAAAGCTTGGTCGCAAATGGGTCTTCCAAATGGACAATGATCCCAAGAATACCTACAATGTTGTGGCAAAATGGCTTAAGGACAACAAACTCAAGGTATTGGAATGGCCATAAAAAAGCCCTGACTTTAATCCGAAAGCAAATTTGTGGGCAGAACTGAAAAAGCGTGTCATGGAGGCTTACAAACCTAACTTGGTTACACCAATTCTGTCTAGAGGAATGGGCCAAAGCTTCAGTAACTTGTGAGAAGCTTGTGAAAGGCTACCCAAAATGTTTGAACCAAGTTAAACAATTTAAAGGCAATGCTACCAAATAACCATCAAAGTGTATGTAAACTTCTGACCCACTGGGAATGTGATGAAAGAAATAAAAGCTGAAATAAATCGTTCTCTCTATTATTCAGACATTTCACAGTCTTTAACATAAAGTAGTGATCCTAACTGACCTAAGACAGGGAATGTTTTCTATGATTAAATGTCAGGAATAGTGAAAAACTGAGTTTAAATGTATAAAGTGTATGTACAATTTTGACTTCAAATGTGTATATATTAGGGATGTGCATCTCCATAACTGAGGCCGATGCGATACACATCTCAATTATTTCTTTGGTTCAGTCAGACAGCAAATCATAAATGAACATAAGTGCCTTTCACAAAAAGGCCTTTGTAGTGCAAAAAAAAAAAAAAAAGATTAAATAAAACCAGATGTACATATAAATTATTGGTCACTTTCCAAAAAATGAAAGTATAGCGTAAACGAGGCCAACTTATATCCGATGCACACTTTTTTTAAATCGATGCGTTAACTTTTATGCTGATGCACCGATGCGAATCAGCGAATCTTACCATCCCCAGTATATGTGTATATATTCTCCCAAATTCCAAATAAAACTATTGTAATTTAAAGCATTTATTTGCATAAAATGCTACTGGTAAATATAATAAAAAAGATCCAGTGTTTTCAGACCTCAAATAATGCAAAGAAAACAAGTTAATATTCCTTTTTAAACAACACTACATTTTAACAAAGGAAGAGTTCAGAAATAAATTTTTGGTGGAATAACCCTGATTTTCAATCAAAGCTTACATGCGCATTGGCATGCTCTCTACCAGTCTTTCGCATTGCTGTTGGGTGACTTTGTGCCACTCCTGGTGCAAAAATTCAAGCAGCTCGGCATTGTTTGATGACTTGTGACCATCAATCTTTCTCTTGATCACATTACAGAGGTTTTCAATGGGATCCAGGTCTGGAGATTGGGCTGGCCATGACTGGGTCTTGATCCAGTGGTCCTCCAACCACACTATGACTGACCTGGCTGTGTGGCATGGAGCATTGTTCTGCTGGAAAAACCAATCCTCAGGGTTGGGGAACAATGTCAGACCAGAAGGAATTTTTCTACCAGAATAGCCTTGTAAGTGGCTTGATTCATGCTTCCTACACTAAGATGAAAGGCTGATTCCAGCCTTGCTGAAGCACCCCCAGATTATCATGATCCTCCATCTGGTCATCTAATGGTTAGACGGAGACCTGGAGAGGCCTTCAAGCCACAGTGACTCGCACCCACTGTGAAATTTGGTGGAGGATCAGTGATGATCTGGGGGTGCTTCAGCAAGGCTGGAATCGGGCAGACATGTGCACACTGATGAGCAAAAACAATATGACCACCTGCCTATTATGCTGTTGGTCCTCCTTGTGCCAACTTGCCAAGGCATGGACTCTACAAGACCCCTAAAGGAGTCCTGTGGTATCTGGTATTTAGACATTAGCAGCAGTCCTGGAAGTTGCAAGGTAGAGCCACAGTGGATCGGACTTGTTGGTCTAGCACATTCCACAGATGCTCAATCAAATTAACAAGTAGATCTGGGGAATTTGGAGGCCAGAACAGCACACCGAACTCTTCATCATGTTCCTCAAACCATTCCCGAACAATGTGTTCAGTGTGGCTGGGTGCATTATCCTGCTGAAAGAGGCCACTTGCCATCAGGAAATGTCATTGCCATAAAGGGGTGTATCTGATCTGTAATTACATTTTGGTAGTTGGCACGTGACAAATTGGCATTATGTAAAAGAAAAAGGGACTCATCGCACCAGGTGACCACCTACCATTGCTCAAACATCCAGTTCCGATGCTCACGTGCCCATTGTAGGCCCTTTTGAATGGATAGGGTCATCATGGGCACTCTGACTGGTCTGCGGCTTCACAGTCCCAAACGCAGCAGGGTGCGATGCACTATGTTTTATGAGGCATACCTCCCATAACCATCATTAAAATGTTCTGTGACTTGTGACATAGTAGACCTTATGTCAGTTTGGATCAGACGGGATAGCTTTCATTGCCCTCTATCCCAGTCTTCTGGCCATAACAATTTGGCCATTGTCAAAGTTGCTCAGGTCTTTACTCATGGCCATTACCGCTGCATTCAACACTTTGACTGTGTGTGGTCATAATGTGTGTGTGTGTGTGTGTGTGTGTGTATATATATATATATACACACACACACACACATATATAGGCGAATTCCATGAAAACATGCGCAATACATATTTCATCCCAAAAATTATAATTATCTTATGCATTGTGAAAATTAAGCCATTTCCAATTTAAAAAAATTGCAATTATCTATTGTTCATATTGTTCTAAATGTAAAATATAAATGCATTTGAAAAAAAGGCTTAATTTTCTTAAAGCAAAATAGTATTTCTTTCTTTAGATTTTGGGGTAAAACGTTCACCGTCATGTGGACGGTTTTGTAAAATTAACATTCATTTGCATCAAGTCAATAGTGTTGGTTAAGTTACCTTAAAGTATGAATCCACAACAAATAACATTGTAATAAGATTTCTTTACTAATTACTTCATTTAAAATATAATCACATTACTAATTACTTTATAAAACAATTTTCCACTTTCTTTTTTGTTCATTGTTTCACACAAGTCATACACTCAGCAATCACATTTCTCCTTTACAATGAC